>NC_079519.1:1542577-1616872 GCF_000801105.2 Raphanus sativus | reverse complement strand
TATCAGAGTATAGAATTAAATAATTTACTTTTTACTATATAGATTAACGGAGAACCAATTTAAAGAGAAATTTATCATTATGAAAAGAACAATCACACAAAAAATCCAACGCAAACCTATTTAAGAAAAAGATCGAGAGTGTCCTAATAGGCAAATTAACAAAAAAAGAAAAGAGAGAGATTACATGTGAAAAGAGAAATAAAAATAAAAAATCGAAAAGCTCCCAGTAGAAAAAAAAAAAAAAAAAAAACTGACGGCTTCGCGTTTGTCTCTTCCCCTCTACTTCCGATTCCATCGCAAATCGTCTCCGCCTCTCTCTCTCTCTCTCTCTAGGGTTTGCTTCCGCTCCTCGTTTCCCCCAGCTTACGTTCCCTGTCATTCGCCTAATCTCTAGCTCCTGATTCATGAGGTTAGGGTTTCGTTTATTTCGTCTTATCTCTTCCAAATTTTCAATTATTTTATTATCCTTTTCCAATCACGATAGAATCAAAGGGTTTGGTTTGTTTAGTCTGTCATCAATGTTGATGATACTCGATTCGTCTATTGAATCGGGGTTAGGCTTTTCGTTGACCTTAGAAATACTGGATCACGTTGGGTTCGTTCGTCTTTGATGGATGATTTGATTTCTCGTTAATATCCTCTTTTTCTGATTAAGCGTTTGTGTGTTTGTTTGAAGCAGGTGAACATTACGATGGATTGCAAGGAAAATGGTGTTAGTAGTGACCCTTCTGTGTGTGCCGGCGGCGATGAGAATCTCACCTCTGCGAAGGCTGACGGCGAAGAGATGGAGTTGTTAATCACTTGTCTGGAGACTCCCCTGGCTGCATCAGTTATAACCCTACGATGGAGGAGGAGGACGTTGAGCAAATGAGAGACGGGAACAGTGTCGGTAAAGATGAAGATGAGGAGAAATCTGATGCTGTTTGTTGCGTTGATAAGGAGAGTCAGAAACCGGGAGTGGTTTCAGAGGAAGCTCGAGGATCGGTTTCTGATGCTATTGTACCTGGTGGCACAGTATTATTACCCATAGGGGTCAATGAAACAGGTACTGAGGCTGATTCTGTGGAGAAGTTTGAGTCTTTGGGAAACGCAAAGGAGATAGACAATGATGATGGTGGTGGTGAAGGTGATGGGTTTAACTGCACCTTTGGTGGTGGAGGTAAGGAAGGTGGTAGCGATGCTGGCTTTTCTGATGATGTATCTCTCATTCGGAGTTGTCCGTTTCCAGATTCGGTATTGGATTCTGGGGGGTTTGGCTGCAGTGAGACAGAGAATCATATGAAGTCTTCTGGTGATATTGATGGTAATATGCCTCTCGCAGTATCTCCTTCATTAGCTGTTCCAGAAATGTTTAGTAATAACGATGGTGGCCCACGTTCACATGATCTTGATGACGTCGTAGACACAGAGACGATCAATCCAGATTTGAGGTTGGTACATGATGATGAGCTTCATACTGATCTTTCTGAGAAGAATGAAACACTGCTAAAGAACCACGTGGGGAATTCATCAAGTGAAAGTGATGTGGCCGCTCTGAGGATGAATAATGATGTGGCTGCTGATCCGAGAGCTCAAAATTTCAGTCGGATATCACCCTTAGAGGAAAACACCTTTGGTGTGGAAGCCAACGCCCCTATTACCGACCCTTCTCTGGTGAGGAGTTTTCCATTGAAGTTTGGTAATGGAGGCACTGGAGCTCGTAATCCTGAAAACGCAGTGGACTCGATCAGGATAGTAGATGGCAATGGCAGAATAGGTGGTGAAGTTGCTTCTGCATCTGGGACTAGCGAGTCTTCACCGCAAAGGAGGTCCCGAGCTGGTAAACAGGGTAATATTTCGCAGACAAAACGGAGTGCTCCTCATCCGAGAAAATCCTCTAGAAAGAAACAGTCAGAAAGAAATTTGGAATCAATTTTTAACTGTTCGAAGCAGAAGAGGAGCTCTGTTTCAAAACCAGACCGTTCGTCTCAGTGGGGATTACCATGCAGGACCGCTGAAATCTTCTTACAGAGCAATAATATTCCTTATCGTAGACCTCCACAACACGAAGCAAAGCAACCTCAGAACAATCCTAAAAATGGAGAGCATAATAGTTCCAATAACGGATATGTAGAAGGACCTAGCAGAAACATCCAAGCATCAAGTGGCTCTTGCCTTCGTTTGAAAGTTAATTTGGTAAGTCAGGTGGCCATAATCCTTTGAACGTTACAGTCTCTAAGGTCAGTGGCAACTCTTTGCCGGCTGGTGGTAGTGTTAAGGCCGGAACAGGTTTAGAGTTTCCAGGGCCAGCAGATGTTGTCGAGGATAAACTCCAAACTGGGAAAACTAGAGAGCAGTTAAAAGAGAAAAACAATCCAGTGGAGAAACTTTCATGCCGGCTGTCACCTGATTCTATTACGGATGAGAAAAAGAACCAAGACGCTGAGGGGTATGTAGGAAGCTAGGTGGTGATGTTTTAGATGAGGGTACACACCTTTCCTCCAGTATAATGGTTGAAGAGTGCGAGAGGGCACTGGAACCCGGTCCCTGGACGCTGAAACTTCACCAGATTCAGAAGTTATCAACTCTGTGCCTGATTCTACTGTCAGTAATGGACTTAAAGAGGATTTGCCTCATGTTTTTTTCAGCACTGCAGAGGACATGGTCAATACGAACAGAGGACTAGAAAAGCAAGATGAATTGCTTGCTTCAGCGTCTCCTTTGGAAAATGGTTCACATCTAATTCCAAACGCCAAAAAGGTAAACAACCCAAGTCAAAAGGCAATGGAACAAGAAAAGGGAAATCCAAGTCCAAGTCTGCCAAAGGCGGGAGAAAAAATGAATCTCATGAGGGGTTAGAGCAACACAACTTTAAAAATAGGAGTGCTGGAAGTGATGATAGTAATGATCATGAAGTAAGAAGAGTGGAGTCTCACGAAGCAACAGGTACGCCTCTTTTGATTAGCTCTACGTCCTTTGTCTACACCCCTCTTGCACATGTTATGTTAAACTGATGAGCATGCCAATGTTTTCCATTTCTTTATGAAGTTTCCACTCATTTAATACACAAATGATTAAGTTGCATATTATGGAAACTCATGTAATAGGTGCTCTTTTTAGACGCTAATATTGGAAAAACCATTAATGGCGGCGCCATAACACAAGATGTGATTCATGAGGAAACGGTCATGGAGCTTACTATTGAGGATAGCTCTTCCACAGAGAGTGCCTGGGTTCGTTGCGATGATTGTTTTAAATGGCGACGTATACCTGCTTCTGTGGTAGAGTCAATTGACGAGAGCTCGAAATGGTATGTATGCATATGAACTTGTCTCGTTGAAACTCCTAGATGAAAAGTGTGTTGCATATGATAGTTAATCTTGTTGCGGTTTGTGATTTGTGTAAACATCTTGCTTGTCGCGTTTGCATCAAATATAACCTTTTATCAAAGTTCCATTGTGCTTGATAGGTTTTAATTTTTTGCAACCTGAGATTGAAGGTCAAATATTTATAATTAGATTTTGTGTCAAAATGCATTTGGACTTCTTGTCCGTAGCTTTATATGTCTTCCACAATTGCTACTTAGCTCATCGATTTTTATCTGTTGTAGTCTTGCTCTACATCTAATATGAATTTTCTTTTGTTTAAAGGATTTGTATGAACAACTCAGATAAAGATTTTGCTCACTGCTCAATCTCTCAAGAGATGTCAAATGAAGAAATTAATGAAGAGTTGGGCATAGGACAGGATGAAGCAGATGCATATGACTATGAGGCGGCTAATAGGGGGAACGACAAGGAACAGAAGAGCAAACGTTTGCCAGGTGAGTTCAGTTCAGTATTAGTGTACAATAGGAAACTATCATATGATTTAATATGTATTCAATTTTTAACTGTGTTTTTCTTACCCGCAATTATGCAGGTAACAAAAAGGCGTGCTTCAGGGCCATAAAAACAAACCAATTTCTTCATCGTAACCGTAAAAATCAAACAATTGACGAGGTTAATTTTCTTGTACTTTTTATGGTAGTAATGATTTAGTGGAAATGTGTTTCCGCTGTCAGTATTGTCCTTTTCTATAGTTGCTACTTAGTTATCATGATATCTTCTATTTTGGACAGATAATGGTTTGTCACTGCAAACCACCACCTGATGGTAGACTGGGTTTGGAGAAGAATGTCTCAATAGAATGCTTAACATTGAATGTCTCCATGGTACCTGCCCTACTGGCGATCTATGCTCAAATCAGCAGGTGTGATGTCTTGTTTGCAAGCAAAAGCATTACATTCACAGTCAAGTTATATCTTCTCAAATCTTTTGGCCTTATTTCTGCAGTTTCAAAAACGGAAATATGTTAAGTTTGAGAGGTTCCAATCTGGTAAGAAGGGGTATGGCCTGAGATTGCTTGAGGATGTACGTGAGGGGCAATTCCTTATTGAATACGTTGGAGAGGTATGCTTCTGATGATGATTCAAATTTGGTAGGATGTTATCAGTTGTAGATGGGCTTTTGTTAGCGTATAGTTTTTTCCGCATATGTGCTTTTCAAAAAACATATGTATACTGTGAGTTAGCCAATAGATGGAACTATCATATGGATCATCTCTTTTTTGTAACAGGTGCTTGATATGCAATCCTATGAGGCTCGTCAGAAGGATTATGCTTCTATGGGTCAGAAACATTTCTATTTTATGACTCTGAATGGGAATGAGGTAAATATCTTTTCTTTCTAATAAGCCAGCTGCTTCTTTCTTCATCTTTGATTGAAATGGTTAGTGGTTTTGCTGTTTAAAGCCTGTGGAGTTGTTGAGTAAAAACTGTGCGATTGCTAGTATTTGCGAGTACACGACATATTGTTCCCTGAATGCGTCTCTTTTCTGATTTTAGATGCATATTTAAAGAAGTGAAGTTCCATCTTTGTAAACCTTTTCTGGTTAAGCAATTTGCTTGCAGCTGTGGTTAGTTACTTTTAGGTTTCTTATTTGACCTTTGCAAACGTAAGATGACGAGACTATCCTCTTCTCTTTGTCTTTTTCGTCTGACACTCGTATGTATCTTTATCAGTATCACCATCTTGCGTAAGCTCTAAAAGTAACATATGAAAATGGCTTCAACGATTTTATTGCAAAAGCCTATTTTATCCTTGCACATTTATTGAACTGGTCTATGCATAGAGAGGTCACCTCTGTTGGTTGTGTTGCATTTTGCAGTAACTTTGTAAGTTTTTTTGTTAATGCAGGTAATAGATGCTGGTGCAAAGGGAAATCTAGGGCGTTTCATTAACCATAGTTGTGAACCTAACTGCCGTACGGAAAAGGTGACTATTATGCGCTCTTTGCGGTATCGTGACTCATAGTCTGATTATAAACTCATTGATAAAAATCTGATTAGAAAACTTCTTCTTGAGCTTGTCTGCTTCTTATTTACTTCTTCTGCTTTATTATATATTTATGTGTATGTTTTTTTATCTTTTTACCTATTAAATGTTGTTGCAGTGGATGGTGAATGGTGAAATTTGCGTTGGAATATTCTCCATGCAAGACCTTAAGAAGGTAGGTTCTCTCACATTTACGAATGCTCTGTGATATTGAATTTCACTAGAAATTGTAAATTTATACGGCCAACAATTTTCAAAGGGTGTTTGATAAACTATGTTGTTGTGATCTTATAGGGAACACATTAAATTAACATGTTTACACAAATACAAACGCCATAGCCAAAAAGAATCAAGGTCTGCTATTAAATTATAATGAAATTTTTAATTCTGTCTGTTGCTTTGCCAGGGTCAGGAGTTGACATTTGACTACAATTATGTGAGGGTTTTTGGTGCCGCTGCCAAAAAGTGTTACTGTGGGTCATCACATTGCCGAGGTTATATTGGGGGAGATCCTTTGAACGGTGATGTAGTTGTTCAAAGTGATTCAGATGAAGAGTATCCTGAACTTGTGATCCTTGATGATGATGAAAGTGGGGAGGGAATCTTAGATGCAACTCCTAGGATCTTCATTGATAGTTCTGACATGCAAATGCCACCACAGAAGTCTGAAATGGTTGATGATTCCAAGGACCTTACTTCCCAATCGCCTAGCTCATTATCTGTAAAACTTCCAGAGAGCGAGATTCCTCCATCTTTTCAACCAACCGAAGTACCGAAGGAACTTTCAACGGACATGCCTGTCATTGATGTCCAGCAGGAGGTTCTTCTTGAAAAGAAGACTAAAAACACATCTCCGACGACCAGTTCTCCCAGCAGAGTGTCCTCGGATGGTGCAAATGCTAATAAGACAGTAAAGCAAGGATCGGGTGAAAATAAGAAGATACTTTCACGATCTCGTCCGCGTATGAAAACTTCTCGTTCATCTGGGTCTAGTAAGCAAGACAAAAGTACTCTTCCTGGTGTTAACAAAGCACAGACTACACCAGTCAAAAAGTTGCAACAGCAGCCCATCAAATCTAAAGGATCGGAGGAAGTCTCTCCCAGCGGGCGTATTGAAACATGTATGGTACTAGTATTAGACGTGAATTGGTAAAAATACCAGAATCATTCAGTTATACTCGCTAATAACACCACCAAATTTAATTTGCAGTTGAAGGGAAACTGAACGAGTTACTAGATGTTGGCGGAGGGATTAGCAAGCGGAGGGTAAGTTGCATAGCATTACTTTCCCACTTTTACTAGTTATGCTGTAAGGTTAAAACATCATCTTTTGCTTCTTTCTAAGGGTTACTTATTGGTTTGTGATTCTCATCCTTGGCGTGATTCTCATATTAATATCCCCTCATTATCCAGCTATCTAAGTTCCTTTTCCTTTTCTTAAACAAACAGGATTCAGCAAAGGGATACTTGAAACTTCTGCTTCTCACTGCTGCTTCCCGGGGCAGTGCCAATGAAGGAATTCAAAGGTCTCCAAGCATTTAACCTGCTTATCTTAGTTCACATTATCGATTTATTACACTCTGCATCTGTTGCCTGAATTTTTTTTTTTTTGGGTAAAACCATTGCAGCAATCGAGATCTTTCAATGATTCTTGATGCCCTTTTGAAGACAAAGTCACGAACAGTTTTAGTGGACATAATCAACAAGAATGGTACGTCTAACTTGTTGGTACCTAGTCATGTCCTTTTCCTCTATTGTACGAATCTTTTTTACCTTATAAAGATGGATTAACCTCCAAACACCTCCAGGTCTGCAAATGTTACACAATATCATGAAACAATACCGGAGGGATTTTAAGAAGACCCCAATACTTCGAAAACTTTTGAAGGTACATTCTTGGTCAGAACACACTAGGCACTTTTTAGTTAAGTGATAATACCAACCCAAAGGCAGTTCTTCTTTCATCTTAGTCAATGTGAAATAATCATTAAATTTGGTATGAAATGACTGTGCAAAGTGAATACCAGTTACCAAAGAGTTTTGAGATTTTCTAGCAAATGTGTTCTTAAATTGTAGGTTATTTACTATCAATATCACTTGCTTTGCTTCAGGTATTAGAGTATCTTGCTACAAGGGATATTCTTGCACTGGAGCATATAGTCAGACCACCTCCTTATGCAGGGATGGAAAGGTTCGTAAATTTTATAATGGCTATGTCGCCTGTGTCTTTTTTTCTTTTACTTGATAATTTTATGACATTTCATGTTTATCTCTGTGCAGCTTCAAGGAGTCTATTCTAACACTCACCGAGCATGATGACAAACAGGTTGGTACCTAGCACCATATGACATTTCATCTTTATCTATTTATTTAAGTGAGACCTTGGTCAGATGATCATCTGGGTTATAGCTTCTAGTTTCCAACTGGTTTCATGTGTATGCCTGCAGGTTCATCAAATTGCGAGAAACTTCCGAGACAGATGGATCCCTAAGCATTTTAGAAAACCTTGGCGCATGGACAGAGAAGATAGATCTGAGTCTAGAAGATCACCTATAAACAGCAGATTCAGAGCATCACAAGAACCTAGATATGATCATCATTCGCCAAGACGTGCAGAACCATTTACCTCCGTCATATCATCAAGGGCCGCAACTCCTGAAACACCTTCAGTATCTGACGGGTGCATACAACCACCTACTTCCTCCAGCCTTCCTGAGACAAATGGACGCAAGCGTAAAAGCAGATGGGACCAGCCGTCTACTTCAAAGGAGCAAAGAACCATGACAGATGTCCAAGACGACCTTCCACCCGGGTTCACATCACCTTGCCCGGATGCGCCTAACGCAGTTACCGCACAGCCACAAGCAAAGTTCCTTTCTCGGCTAACAGTCTCCTATGGAATCCCGCTTAGCATCGTTCATCAATGTGGTTCACCCTGCAAAGACGACCCGAACAGCTGGTCTGTTGCTCCTGGGATACCGTTCTCTCCGTTTCCACCTCTACCACCTGTTCCTCACGGCGAGTTTTTCGCCAAGAGAAACGGAACAGTCTGTCCCTCCTCCATGGGAAACCCGGGTTGCTCCAGTGAGATCAAGCACTCCGGTTGGAACATCTCAGGTGCTACAGGGACTGTCTCAGCCTCTCCAAACCGGAAGAGAGAGTTTTCATCTGATATAGGAACAAGTTACTTTCGGCAACAGAAACAGAACGTTCCTCCATGGATGCGGAACAACAACGGTTGGGAGAAAACAGCAAACATCCCTATACCTGAGGCATCTAACTTTAGAGAAGAAGATCAACAGCCAAGAAAATCTTGACTTTAGAGAAGTGTACACATTCCATGAAAGTTCAGCTCTCGAGGAGAATTACAAGTGATGATGATTGATTGGTTAATTTGGCTCATAGAAAAGAAAGTCCCCTTTGAGGGGAAAATCATATGCTTTTTCTACCCCTTTTGAGTATATTCTAAATTCTTTTGTTTTATAAACCAAAAAGTAAAAAACCTTCATCTATAAATTAAAATTCACATTTCAATGTAAGAGCAAATCACATTCTTTATTCACACATTACAAACTTCTTCAAATAAATATTGCTTGCTACAAACTTTTCTCAACTTTACAATGTTATGTAAAATGAACATTCAAAGTGGGAAATACAAAAACAAAAGAGACCAAATCTTCAATATTTTCTGAGCAAGCTTCTGACTCTAACAAACATCCAAGTCTTCAAAAGTGTTGCATATTTTCTCCAGCCACTAAAGTACCTTCCAATAACCTTCTTGTAGCTTGGTCTACTCCTCACAACCACCCAATACTCAGCAAGATTCTTCCTGCTACTTATATACTCCTCTTCCAAATCCAACAGCGATAACCTAGCCAGCACAGGCACTAGCATCACATCAGCCATGCTAAACTCATTCCCTGCCACATAACTCGTCCCCTCTAGCCTGCTCTCAACCTCATCAAGAAGCCTGAGCAAATGGTCTTTGCTTCTCCTCAAGGCTTCAGGGTCTTTTAGTTTGTCCTCTGTCTCGTAAGCTTCCCTTAGCTTCCTATGGTAAGCACTGGCCAAGTCCGGAGACTCGGCCATCCGCGCAATCATAACCATCCTCAAGAACTTGGAAACATAGAGGCGGCGATTATCAGGGATGTGAGCAAGTGTGAAAAGCTTGGAGTCCCATTCTCTGATCTTCCGCATCCATTCAAGTACTTCTCTACCGAAAGTAGCATCCTCTACACCAGAAGACACCTCAGCTATTCTCTCCAAGTATCTAATAAATTTTAAAATAACTTTTTTAATTACTATCACACAAAAAAAAAAGAGAATATTATTATTTTAACAATGGAGGAGAAAGTGTTGTAGCATATAATACTCTATGATCTCAATAGTGTCCAAAATGATGTGAGAACCGTTCCTGAAAACGGGAAGTTTGGCGCTGGGATTCATCCTGAAGAAGGAAGAGTCCATGTGCTTGCCTGTGATGGGATTCACATGGTATGATGTGTAATCAATGCCTTTCTCTTCCAAAGCTAGTCTCACTCTCTGGCTGTCTAACGAGTATGGATGATGATATAACTGCATTGCTTCAGACCAAAGACCAAAGTATTGTCCAAAAAGCTGCAGCATCAAGACAATAAAAAACACAATTTCAAATCCAAACCTAAACTGTCATATTATAAAAAAAAATTAGGCAGATTCTTATTACATTTCAAGAAACTAAAAAGTACTTAAACCCCGACCAAAAACTCATCAAACTAACACATTAAAACACCAAATTAACACTACATGAGACTCCTAATCTGTAATAGCAACCAAATATACTAAAGGTACTGAAGATCAAAACTCACGAGAGGTTCATACAGAACAGGGCATAATAGCTTCGATATGCAGCAAATAAAAGAGAAGACATGTACTTACACAACAAAAGCAGAGAAGACTTTCGAGAACAAGAACTGAATCAAAGTAAAACCCTTTCGTGGTTTCTCGAACTGAGGGGAGGAGATTCCTTTAAAAGTTTTGTCCTTTTTTTTTTAATCTCTCGTCTTTTGATGAAGAAAGGGAGAGACAGAAGTACTGTACAGCTAAGATTTCCTCTGAATTAATTTTTTTCCGGAAAGTGCGAGTATCTAATTCTCCTCTGCTTACGCGTTAATGCGTACTCGCTCTCTGATATCGCCACGTGGTATGTGCGTACTGCTTCTAGTCAACTCTCTTGAGAGTCAATAGCGCTTTTAATATGGTTAATCAGGTGAAGTCGCTCGAGGGTATTCCTGTCTTTTTATATTCTGCCTACTTCTTCATCATTTTTCCTTTTTTTTTTCCGTCAATTTTTTATATTGAAAAAAGGCAGAACCCATAACACTATCAAGGCCCAAGTCCAACAACCATGGACCCGAGCCCAAACCGAAATACACTTACAACAGTAGAAAAAAAGAAAATGGGCTAAAGGTCCAAATCGAGTCCACTGATTTGCGGAAACCCTAGCCCCCATCTCTACCTCTGCCTCTAATCGATGGATTCGCCGAAACGGCGCCTTAACAGAAGCAACCAACTCGTCGACCTTCATCACCGGTGGTCCTCCGTCGAGATCGTCAATCGGACATACCGAAAACTCTTCAGAACCACCAACTCGTTTCCTCGGGAGTAAATCCCGACATCACAGCCTCCACTATCTTCTCTTGTCGGTGGAAGCTTCATCGGAAAATTCCTCATCTGCTGAGATCTCATTCGGACTAATCCTCATCCACCACACCGACAAGACTAACAAACCAAACACCCTTCACCACAAACACCCAAAAGTACACCGGGTTACTAAAGCGGCAGCGCGGAGCTTTGTTAGCCTCCGCTCTCCGTGACCAAAAACCGGCGGAGACGAGTCTGACGAAGACTCTCTTCCCGGTAGCTAGAGCCGGCAACGGTGGAGCTAAAGAAGCCTCCACCTCCCGGAGAAGACCACACACAGCCATGCAAACCGCTTCCTCTCCACCAGAAGCCTTCAAACGAGAGCGTCGTTGCTCCACAATCCAACCGCCGTTAGAAGTGGATGCGGACTCAGAGCTCGGACAAGGCGCTCGTTGAAAGCGCGGCGAAGACGGAGCCAAAGAGACTAAATACAACCGATGAACTAGGATTCCGGCGCCGGCACGGACGCTCAACCCAAAAAATCGCACTTCTCTCTTTTCTCTCTCTTCTCCTTTCTATATCACTCTCTTTTTCCATCATTTTTCCTTTATCTACCAGAATTATTGGTTCTATTATTGCATCTATATTACTACTTTTTCTCATTATTTAAAAAGGGATCCAAAAATAGACAATTTTAGAAGTATTTTCTGATCTGAAGAAACTCTTTAATCTGGTAGCTCGGCAGCTGCTCGCAAGTTACCTTTTTTTTTGCAAAAATATAAATTAGTGGTGAACGGAACACTCCTTTCTCATGGGCCTAAAGATTGTTGAGGTATAATTTTGGTAAGATATTGATTATGGCCCAATTATAGTCATAATTTATAAGCCCACTATGGCCCAGCGAATTATAAAAATGTATGGCAGAAACTATTGTTAAAAATATTAGCAAAGTTAAATTTAAAATATTATAGCAACGATGTATATCAATAATTTTTAGATGATTTTATGTGCTATGTTTTAGATGCCTGCTCAAATGTTTGAGGGCAGATGTGCAATCGACTACACACGATTATATAACGAATGAGTATACTATTCACGTGCATGGACCACGAAAGAAAAACACTAACCTCTAAAACAGAAGAGACAATAAATATAAGCCCCATAATGTTGACGCGTAACTAGCCAAAAATATTTCAAAGGTCTCATTCATCTCAAATCTACTGAATTTAAGAACTTTTATTTTGCAACTACGATTTTGTCCTCTCTTCATTTCTTTGGTTCATTAAATAAATTTAATGCAGGCACAGAAGCATCTTGGTTGTTCATAGTAGGTCCAAAAATAATCATAGATATATAAAATAGACTAAAATGATCGAGTAATTTTTTTCAAGACTTTCACCCATAAGTTAGAGAAACATCAACATCATGCATATTGTCGATTTGTTCATATATCGCAGTCATTTTTGTTACTAATTTGTTGTTTGTGAAATAGTTTGTCTACAATGATCACAGCTGCTAACACGGTTCCGTCTTAAAAACATTGGGTTATATTAAACTTTTTTTTAATTGTAGAATTTCCAAGTAGAGTAGAACTAGAAATGCCAATAAGTCCATAATCTCTTGTGACCCTGAAGTCAATGTTTAGATTCCAATTTAAAGAATCTTAAAAGTTTCAATGATTTCATACCAAAGGTGGTTTGAATTGGAGAGGCATCATCTCCTTACATATATTCCATATATTTTATAATAAGTGTCAATTTAGTTTTTTTTTTGTTTCAAAATCATTCTATAATCTCAATATAATTTTATGCATTAAATCTAATTTTTACTCAGGGCCGGCCTTGAACCCAAACAATAGAAGAAACGGTTTCCAACCGCCAATTGATATCAACAAAATCGGCCACGTTTTGATCAAAATCTATCTTTAGTATAGTGGTTTAATATCTCTTGAACATTCAATCAAATCAGGGTTCAAACTCCCCCACCAACATGTTTTTCTATTTTCGGCCATTTTTTTCATTTTTTGGCTTCTAGCCTTAGGAATTCTAGAACTGGTTCTGTTTTTACTCATTTGAATAACCTATACATTTTTATTTAATTTATTTTTATTTAATTAATCATATATTAAATATGAATATACTAGTCAATTATATAAAATTTTTAATCTCAGTGAAAATTGTCAAATTGATATATATTTAGAAACGGATGGAATATTAGATTTGTTGTCACTGAAAAAATAAACTACACTGCTAATAGCCAACCAAAGTACACAGTCACATCGTATTAATTTCTGATTAGTGATCGATTAATATACACGTGGTTTGTCAATGAATGGTATTGAACTATTGATGAAGTTTAATTTTTGATTAATGATCGACTTATAATACACGTGGTTTGTCAATGAAGGGTATTGATTAAGGGGAGAAAAATTCATTATTTTGCTCACATCTAATTCTACTAAATTGGCCTAGTTCTGACGTAGACATGTAAGTATGCAACTCTCCGTCATCTTAAATGACATGCTATTTTATATGGACTTTTTTTTTTTGCAAAAGGCTTTATGGTCATCATATTTTGAGGCTGTATAATATATGGTCATGGTTCACGCTTCTTTGAAAATCAGTTTTGGTTTAGGGGAACTTTTTAAATATTTTTTTTCAATTTTTTTTTAAAAAACAATATTTCATTAATCTAGAAATTATTTGTTGTAAAAAATGACTCAACTGTCAAAATATTTCCAAGTAAATATATATGTTCGAAGATTATCCTCAGAACTGAAAGTTACTATAAAATGTGGAGTGTGTGATAAATCATTTAGTTTAGTACAATTGCACTAGCCAATAATCAACTATAACATTTTATGACAGAGGACCAGAGGTGAACATTATTTATAGTATTCATCCCCCATAAACCATGCGAATTATTGGGGCACGGTCTTTTTGGATTCGTTATATTCATTTACGTACGACACAAGTCGTGATTAGCTAGTTAACACGAAAATAAAATAAAGAGAATGATTGTGTTAAAAAAAAATTAAAACTAACTAAATAAAGTTAAAGAAATGAGATGTGTAAGTAACACCAAGTGGCGTTGTCGTGGCGGAAACAAAAGCCACCAACCGAGTAGTCCACGTTTCCTTATCTTCCGGTTAGTGTCTTTGACCTCTCATCAGTTTGTTGCCACTTTCATTTCTCATCAATGTACTATTTGATCATTCAACGTTATGGAGTAATTAATAACCCAAAACAACACCTCCAATGAAATCCTTAATTTGAGTCATAACAACTAAAGATACTCCTTGCAATAATATTTTAGTATGATTAGAGTTTTTGTCTTGAAAATGTAAGAAAAGAGTGAGATGGAAATAGAAGAAAGAACGGTATTACCGTGTTAGGGTCAATGGTTCATATCATGAGGTAGACGCTGATGCATGCATTTCGGATTTAGTTGGCGTGTCGTTTTCTTGCTTCTAAAACGGGAGGTATTCTGTTACTACATCTCCCTCCATCTTTTCCCCACCACCATAATAACTAAACCTTCTTCTTCGGCAATGATCATGACAGACGTATTGGGGCATGAGGAACCGCGTTTAAGTGACGTTACTAATACTATAGACGCCGTCGTATATCAAATTACGTAATTAATGTTGTGTACGTTACCTGGTGCAACCGGTAAGCATTGCAGAAAACGTCTTAAGATATGATGACGTGATTATTATTAATAGTCAAGATTGACACTTGTAAGTTATAGCCTTATAGGGTTGTTGGAAGGGTCACATGACATGGCCACATGGGTGTGGTTTTTGTTCTTCGTACCGGACATATTTGAACCACAAAACGGGTTTATTTCCACCGACCCATATATTTTGCATTTATTGCAATAGTTTGTGTTGTCCCGAAAAAAGCAATAGTTTGTAACCATGGTGCCTGCAGTAATAATTGTTCTCCATATTGCTTCTAAGATATGATTTATATTTTGGTATTTTAAGATTTTTATATGTTAATAATGTCATGTTATTTAATTTTTTTCTGACAAAAGGCTTAATGTCATGTTATTTACAAAGCGGATTCGTTCTCTTGAAACTTATGAGTTTTGTGATGTCAAAAAAAAACTTATGAGTTTTGAAACAATTAAGATTAATAAAGCAATATATACACATATATATTATAACTTTGTGACCCGATGATCTACATATTAATTGTTTTAAAAAAACTAAACTGAAGACAGCTATTTCATATCAGTTATCCAAAATTGATCATCTACAATTGGTAAAAAGAATCCTATATGGTTGTAATGTGAAAACACGATCCCAAACTCCGGATAAGAAAGATACAAAAAGTAATTTCACCACAAAAATAATTGTCCACATTTTGAAGTTTATATTTTATTTGAAGTTGTAGATATCGTTGGTGAAGTTGCCTATTTTTCGTTTCTTCGTTCATCTGACTGAAATGATTAGTAAATAAGTCAAAACGTATATTTTCTTTCTGTTAACACCAACTTTTTTCCCGTCATTTATGGATCAGATTCGTTTTATTTTGTTTTCTGTTAATGTTCTTTAGATTATACTTGCATGACTTTTATATAGTTTAATAGTTTAACTAGATGATTTTTAGTACTATATACGGTAGCATTCGATATTTTTTTTCAATTGAGATAAGCATTTTGCTGGACTTATCAAATGAAAATATACAGTATACATATGATTATATAAACATGCACACGGTGAGACTATGTCAAAACTTTTTTTTTAAACAAAGATTTTAAAAAGATGAGTAAAATAAAGTAGTAGCTAGTAGGGTTTTTAAAAAATCATTTCTAAAAATATAAATTAAAAAAAAGATGGCTGCTCCTCTGTATTTCTGAAGAGAGCATCAAAAGCAAAACCAAACCTGCGGTTAAAACTTAACCATCATCTCTGCAACTACAAGACAACATAAAGGGAGAGAGAGGATCTTGTGTTTGTTTTGGAATTATATATACAATCATCATCAATAACGATGTTCTTTTTTCCTCTCTACAAACCACACGTCATCCAAAAAGGCAACATTTGACTCAGACAAATCAGAGAAATGATAGAGAAACAGAGCTCCTCCGTTGAAGAAGGTGGACGATCAGGCCGTACGATTCTGGTCGGCGTGAAGCTAGACGCACCGAGCAGAGAGTTACTCACTTGGGCTCTTGTCAAAGTTGCTGAGCCTGGTGATACTGTCATCGCTCTTCACATCCTTGGCAACCGTACACACTCACTCTTTTGTGTTCTGTTCTGTTTTTAACAATAAAGCTTTGATCTTCTTTTATGTTCTGTAATAAAAAAAAGTTTCGGTACACACTATTTGTGTTCTGTTCTGTATTTACAATAAAGCTTTCTGTTCTGTTCTGTTTTTACAATAAAGCTTTGATCTCTTATTTTTTTATGTTCTGTAATAAAAAAACTTGGATCTTTTTATGTTCTGTAATGAAAAAAAAAATTCGATCTTTTTTGTTTTGTGTGTGTGTGTAGAGATAGTTGATAGAGCAGGGAACTCTTCGTCGCTTGTCTCTTTGGTGCAAACATTCGACTCTGTTCTTGACGTGTACGAAGGCTTCTGCAATCTAAAACAGGTAAATAAAAAAAAGTCTCAACCTTTTCAATCTCAAGACTTTCATAAAAGTTTTTTATTATTAGGTGGATCTGAAGCTGAAGCTATGTCGTGGCAACTCAGCTCGAAAGATCATCGCTAAAGAAGCCACGTCGTTTGGTGCATCGAAAGTCTTAGTTGGAGTCTCCAAAACCCACCACACCATTCGTTCGTCAGCGTCCGTTGCTAAGTACTTGGCCAAGAAGCTACCAAAGGATTGTTGGGTCCATGCTGTCAGCAACGGTAAAACCGTGTTCCAGAGAGAATGGTCTCATCTTTCTCAAGGTTTGACCCTTTTCTTGTTGATAAAGTTTCAGCCTTTTCTTGTCTTAGTGTGAATGTTTTTAGTGGGTTTTGGATTTGTGTCACAGGCAAGGAAGATGTAAGGAAGAACAATCTGTTGAATGTGCTTCAGAGATCTGTTGCATCAAGTGCCACTTCCAAAGTTGTTAGCCACTCAGAGGAGGATCAATCTCGTTCTGAGAGTTGTTCGGTTTGTGGTGGTTCGGATTCTTTGTCTAAAAATGACACAACTCCTCCTCCTGATGATGATGAGTACCACAAGGCAAAGGAGATTGTGTCTGAGAAAGGTTCTACAACTATGGTGGTTAGGAAACAGTCTGAATCTATAACAGGTTGGCCTTTGCTTCGTCGAGCTTTTACTTCAACAGGACCAGTTACAACATCTCATAAGCCTTCTCAATGGGCTCTGAAGCTTCCTCCGAGGAGCATTAAGCAGATTGGTTATGACTCTACCACCACCACCACCACCAAGAAGTCTTCTTCTCCTGACACTAGTCCAAGAAAGCCACACGAGGAACTAGAGGGACTCTCCGAGAGATTCTCATCAGCTTGCCAGGTTTTCAAATACAAGGAACTTGTTTCAGCGACATCAAACTTCTCCGCTGGTTCGTTCCTTCTTCTCTCCTTTTAACCAAATGATTATAGTTCTTGAAACTTTGCTATTTAACTAAGAAAAGCATTATGTTTTTTTTTTCAGATAATTTCATAGGCCTAGGAGGCAGCAGCAGAGTTTTCAGAGGCTGTTTAACCAACGGAAGAGAGGTTGCTGTGAAGATCCTCAAGCAAACCGAAGATATCTTGAATGATTTCGTTGCTGAGATCGAGATCATCACAACGTTAAACCATAAGAATGTTATCTCCCTTGTAGGCTTTTGCTTTGAAGACAATAACATGTTGCTTGTATACAATTATCTCTCCAGAGGAAGTCTAGAAGAGAACTTACACGGTAAAGCCCTTAAGAGCGCTACTCAGAGATTCTATGTTGTTATGATCATTGAATCTAAACAAATGCTCAAAAACAGGTGACAAGAAAGATTCTCTTGCGTTTCGTTGGAGCGAGAGGTTTAAAGTAGCTGTGGGAGTAGCAGAGGCATTAGACTATCTGCATAACACTGCTTCACAACCTGTCATCCACAGAGATGTTAAGTCATCAAACATACTTTTATCTGATGACTTTGAGCCTCAGCTTTCTGATTTTGGGCTGGCGAGGTGGGCGTCTATATCTACAACTCACATAGTCTGCTCTGAGGTGGCTGGAACCTTTGGGTATGTTTTGTTTTATGAAAGTTCTTGAAAATGTTTTTTTTTTGGTGCTTAAATCTTGTTTTTTTTTGTATTGTATGCAAGCTACTTGGCTCCAGAGTATTTCATGTATGGTAAGGTGAATGATAAGATAGATGTGTATGCATTTGGTGTTGTTCTACTTGAGCTGCTCTCTGGAAGAAGACCTATTAGCAGTGGATGTCCAAAGGGACAAGAGAGTCTTGTCATGTGGGTATGTGTTTTGCTTTCTAGACTCATTTAAAAACCAAACTCTGCTCTTATGTAATGGTCATGAACAGGCTAAACCGATTCTAGAAGATGGGAAGTATTCTCAGTTACTAGACCCGAGTTTGAAGAATAACAATAATGGTGACCAGATGCAGAGGATGGCGTTAGCTGCTACTCTTTGTATCCGACGTAGTCCTCAAGCTAGACCGAAAATGAGCATTGTAAGTCATGTTTTTTTTTTGTTCTTCTTGTCATAGCTCCTGTGCAGTTGTCTTAATGAATGTTTGGATTGATGAAGGTCTTAAAGCTACTCAAAGGCGATGAGGAGACGCTCAAATGGGCAATGCAACAAGTGAGTAGTTCCTCAGATGAGTCAGAGATGCTCAAGGATGAGGAATGTGAAAGATCTGAGTTGAAGTCACACCTTAGAGTGGCTCTTCTTGATGTTGAAGATGACTCTCTCTCCATGGGAAGCTTCGACCAAGGCGTCTCTGTTGAGGATTATCTCAAAGGCAGACACTCCCTTGACTGAGGAAACTATTGTGTGTGTTTTTGTATATATATTATTGGTCGGTGGTGGGTTTTTTTAGCCTTCGTTCCTCCAAGTTCAGGGTTGTTATTGTAGGCTTCAATTGTTGAGGAGTGTTTTTCACAGTTTTCATCTTTTTGGGATACTTCTTATAGTTGTATAATAAAACCAAAGAGAAAAATCCTTGCAAACAGAGCCAGATTTTTTTCTTTTTTTTGCATCCTCTTTATAAATAAAAAGATTCTGCTATTTTATTAAGATGCAATACAAATAACAATTCATTGCTATTTTTATTGGTTTTACACAATATACCATTGTTGACACATTTGTTTATTACTTACATTATGTATTTCTCCATATGCAATTACCATGGTTTTGACTTTTGAGTAGTTGCACAGAATAACAATCAATACCTTAACTGATTAATGTATAGCAATGTGCATTACATATATTTCTCTAAACTAAGTTGCGATTGAAGAATTATTTATGACAATTAGAGTGGTTTAAATACTTGAAATCATAAACTACTACATAAAAACGAGATAACAAATACAAACCTTGTATAATCTCATATTTTGTTTCACATTCAATGGAGTCTTCAATGAAATGTATTCGTTTTACTTATGCATATAATATCTTTGCATGCTATAGCAGCCTGGTTCATATGACCAGAAGTATTGTTCTGGGTAGACAACAAACACAGTGTTACAAAAATCAATATCATAATCAAGAAGCAAAAATTGTATTCCTAAACTATTTTTAAAAAAACGCACACAATATTATTAAAGCTATTTGATCATTATAATGATATACATGTACACAACTGAAATTTACATAGTCAAACCCAAAGTAAACTCAACATACTTGGTGTTGGAGTAGGAGTATCCAAAGAAAATCGGTAAAATTGTAGTACATACGGTAAAATGTAATAAAATAATTGAAATGCACGTGAGGGAGCATATGGTTGGTTATATACCTAATCTCTAAATTCAGCAAGTCAAAAGAAGATCATATTATCCTCTCTCAACTATACAATTAAAGAAAGAAATGTGATTCTTTAACCATATAATCCAACCAGATTTTCAAGTCAAATTAAATTAGATTTGTTTTTAGTCTAAAATAAAAGATAAGCGTCGATCCACTATATTAAAAAATTAGTTAAAAAAGCAAATAGATTTCTTCCAGGTTGTAATTAGGTCATCACTATAAAACGCCTTTAACTATTCTTTCTTCTTCTTCTGTTCTGTTTCGATTGTCCTCATGCGAGCAGTAGTCCTCGAGTTCCGTACCTTCACTCACTCCCACCTCATCCACGTGTCTCAACCTCCACCTCCCTCCCTCCGTCACTCCACCGTCGTCTGTTAATTAACTCCGTTACAAACTCTGTTTTTTTTTTTTTTTTGTTTCTTCTGCCGCGAAAGTGCTCTGCTTTTGTGTCACCGTGTGACGACGATGAAACTCTCCGACGTGGGATTAGACGCGGTGAAGACGCCGAGGCTGGTCAAAGTCATCGCCTTTGCGTTTATCTCCATCACGACCATCTTCCTCTTCAACCACTTCTCCGATTCCTTCTCTTACCCATCTCTCATCTCCTCCTCCAACAACAACGTCTCCGAATCTGCTCAGACCAACGCAACCGCCGCGTCTCCTTCTCCTCCTCCTCCGCGTCCTCGTCTCAAGATCTCCCCTCCTCCTCTCCCGCCGACGGTGGTCCGGACGGGAATCATCGACGAGAACGGCGCCATGTCAGATTCCTTCGAGATCGGAGTGTTCGATCCCGACACCATCGACGAGATCAAGACGACCGGGAACTCCTCCTCCTCCTCCTCGTCGGAAGATGGTGACGGCTCGAAAGTTGCGTTTCGGATTGAGAAGTTGAGGGTGTGCGACAAGAGGAAGACGGATCACATCCCCTGTTTAGACAACGAAGAAGAGATCAAGAGGTTGAACAGTACCGACAGAGGAGAGAACTACGAGAGGCATTGTCCTAAGAATAACCTCGCCTGCTTGATTCCGCCGCCTGATGGGTACAAGAAGCCAATCCCATGGCCACAGAGCAGAGACAAGGTCATGCAGTTTCATAAAGCACCTTCCTTTACTTCGGACATAGCTTGTCTGAGTGTAAAGTCACTAACTTGATGTGATTCTCTACTGTTTAGATATGGTTCAACAATGTGCCTCACACACGCTTAGTGGAAGACAAAGGAGGTCAGAACTGGATAAGAAGAGAGAAAGACAAGTTTGTTTTCCCTGGAGGTGGAACTCAGTTCATCCACGGAGCTGATCACTATTTAGACCAGATCTCTCAGGTCTGTTTCAACTCAACCCCCTCTGTTGTTATTTACCTCATCTGTTGAGATCTTAGATTGAAAACATTTTGTTAGATGGTTCCGGGCATTACATTTGGAGAACGCACTCGCGTTGCGTTGGACATTGGCTGCGGCGTGGCGAGCTTTGGTGCCTTCCTGATGCAGCGTAACACCACGACTCTGTCTGTAGCACCTAAAGACGTCCATGAGAATCAGATACAGTTCGCTTTGGAGCGTGGCGTCCCCGCGATGGTGGCTGTCTTTGCTACACGGAGGTTGTTGTATCCAAGCCAGGCTTTTGAGATGATCCATTGTTCTAGATGCAGAATCAATTGGACCAGAGATGGTTTTATTATTATCTCCTCTCATTTACTTTTGCTTTCTCCTATAATGTATGTGACTAAAAAGCTTTTTGTTTGCACAGATGGGATACTTCTTCTTGAAGTTAATAGAATGCTTAGAGCAGGAGGGTATTTTGTTTGGGCTGCACAACCCGTTTACAAGCATGAGGATAACTTGCAAGAGCAGTGGAAAGAAATGGTAGATCTTACGAACCGGATCTGTTGGGAGCTTATCAAGAAAGAAGGCTATATAGCCGTGTGGAGGAAGCCTCTAAACAATAGCTGCTATAACAGCCGTGAAGCTGGAGCCAAGCCTCCTTTGTGCAGACCTGATGATGATCCTGATGATGTTTGGTACATTAAGTCTCATTCCACTAGTGTTGTGTCTTCTTGCAACTCTCTATGAGCTTTGGGGTTTCTTGTTTTTTTTCAGGTATGTGGATATGAAACCGTGCATCACTAGATTACCTGAGAATGGCTACGGGGCTAATGTCTCCACATGGCCTGCACGTCTTCATGATCCGCCAGAGAGGCTGCAGAGCATTCGAATGGATGCTTATATATCACGGAAGGAGATTATGAAGGCAGAGTCTAGGTTTTGGTTTGAAACAGTAGAGAGTTATGTTCGGGTGTTCCGCTGGAATGAGTTTAAGTTAAGGAATGTTCTTGACATGAAAGCTGGCTTTGGAGGGTAAGTACTAATTCTCTATAAAACGCCTAATTACCGCCTAGCGATTTCTTTAAAAATTGGTATGACTTAAGACTACTTTGATACTTGTTCTTGTAGGTTTGCAGCAGCATTAAACGATCTAGGGATTGACTGTTGGGTTATGAACGTTGTTCCGATAAGTGGATTCAACACCTTGCCAGTTATATATGACCGTGGGCTTGTAGGGACTATGCATGACTGGTATAAAGACACTCTTTTAGTCTTGTAATACTCCCACATAACTTACATCTAAGCTCTTTGGTTTTCTCTCTAGGTGTGAGCCATTTGACACGTACCCAAGAACATATGACTTAATACATGCTGCATTTCTCTTGTCTAATGAGAAGAAGAGGTAAGAACTTTGTTGAATGGTTCAAAAACTTGATTGGAGTAATGAACTGTGTTTGGTGTGGACCCACAGGTGCAACATAACGAACATTATGGTGGAGATGGACAGGATGCTGAGACCAGGAGGACGGGTTTACATAAGGGACTCACTGTCTTTGATGGACCAGCTTCAACAAACAGCTACGGCCATTGGTTGGAAAGCTGGGGTCCATGATACAGGGGAAGGACCCCACGCAAGCGTTAGGATTCTGATTTGCGATAAAGGGATTTGAGAAAGGGGATACAAATATCCTTAAGTGGGATGATAAGTCCGCTCAAAGGCGACAGTAGTAGTAGAGTTACTGACTGATGATGATTGCTACGTTGTTTTCATTTGTTCTCTTTCTTGTATAATGAAAAGAGTGAAAACACACTTAGCACATTTTTAAACACTAAAAGAAAGTTGAGAAACAGAGATTTTATTTTGTCGGATCAAGAAACAGCAACAAATGTATACTTGTTAATATAGCTAGAAGTAGTCCTGAACATATAATCTTGACCGGGAACCAGATAGAATCTGAACATATAATCTGGAAATGTGATTTTGTGTATTCCCTCTTTTGATTTATACATGATTTAGATGTATTGAATATTTATTTATAATTTACAAGTAGTATAAATCTTATACATGATTTCCCTCTGTGTATTCCCTCTTTTTGATTTTATACATGATTTTAGATAGATTTGACGATTTCCAAATAAAATTAATTGAGTTATACCATGTTTAAAACATTTTTTAGTATATCATATTTGAAGCCAAATCAACTTGAAATCGAATAGAAACCAAATCAACTTGTAATCGAATATAGAACCAGTTTGAAATAGAGATTTTATGTGTAGGTATATAAGTGTCAAATTTATGTACAGAAAAATGGAAACCGATGAAATTCTAGCCATGAAGCTTTGTCCTTTTGCAGAATCTGATCATCTAGTATGGCACTATAATAAGTCTGGTGATTACTCGGTTAAATCAGGGTACTGGTTGGCAACACATGATGATGCAGAGAATCAAGTTGAACCACCTCCTGGAAATCTCAGCATCAAAACAATGATATGGAAGTTACCAACAGTACCGAAGCTACAACATTTTCTATGGAAGATGATCACTAGTTCCTTACCATTAGGGAGCAATCTACAGCGTCGTCATGTTACAAACTCTATCAAATGTCTCCACTGTTTTCAAGAAGAAACAACTGACCATTTGTTCTTTGAATGTATCTATGCATAAAGGATATGGAGAGCCTCAGGTCTACCACACAATGTTCTTCTTCAACCACAAATGGCCTTTGAAGACAAGCTTACTGCGATCATACAACAAGTTCCAACACTTCCGGACCATCTACGACACCTTCCATGGTGGATCCTCTGGCGAATATGGAAATGCAGAAACAAGATGCTCTTCCAGAACCAAACTATACATTGGAGATCAACGCTACAAGCAGCATACTTTGATACAAAAGAATGGTTGGAAGCCTATCAATTCTTAGATACTGATAATAACAGAAGGAGTCAAAACAGGAATGTGGAAACACAGCAACACAAATGGATCCGACCACCATCTGGATATACAAAATGCAACTATGATGGAGCTTTTAGTAATACAGAGAGAGGAGCGAAAGCAGGATGGATAATAAGAGATGATATGGGAATATTCAAAGGAGCAGCAAATGCCACAATACGTTATCCTAAAACGGCTTTGGAAGGAGAACTACAAGCTCTGTTATTTGCAATAATGAACTGCTGGAGTAAAGGACATCACAAAATTCTCTTTGAGGGAGACAATATCACTGTGTTGAAGCTGATCAAAGGAGAAACTATAAACATTGATGTCACCAACTGGATCAAGGATATAAGATGATGGGCTACTAAATTTGAAGATGTTCAATTCTGTTGGGTGAATCGCAAAGCAAACATATGTGCAGACATTCTTGCTAAACAAGTTATCCCTTCTTCATCTCCATTTTGTTCCTTTTCTTATGTCCCGACATTTTTAAGGGATGCTTTGTCTAATGACTACTTTGATTATTAATAAAATCATATTATGAGTAAAAAAAAAAAATGGAAACCGATAAGAATTGATCTGAATTTAAATTGAAAACAGAATGTTGTTTCATCATGAGTATAATTTTGAAAATGTTGGATTAATAAATTTAACGAAATAAGCACTCCATAAAGAAGGTTTAAAACTTTAGATTGATAATTTTAAAAATCCAACGGTTGAGATTTTTTGACAATAACAGATCTATAAAGTAATAGAAAACTTTTCCAAAAATGAAACTCGAAAGTTGGTGAAATATTGGTTTTGATCGAGAAAACGACTAAAGGAAGGTGGAATGGATGATGGATTCGAAGATGAATGATCGAACTTGAGAAACTGATTTTCGGATGGAACAATCTTTGTGTAGAAATATCTATGATTGAACAGGTCACGATATTCCTAGACAGTTTGCTTTCGAGAAATCCTTTTTTAGCATTACGATATTCCGAAAGACAAAAAAAATCAACAAATTTAAAAATAGAATTTTACTAAAATGGCTGAATGAATAAAATAAAATAATACAATAGTAAGCTTTTATATAATAGACTCTAGATAGAAATAAATATTCTACTCAATCCTAAAACTATCATAATTTTAAAACCATGAAAACCTGATTAGGAATATTGACTTGACCAATGACCAAAACTTTTGACCGATTTTGAAAAATTGTGATCGCAATTTTTTTGCGGCTGATCTTATCTTTTTCTATAGTCGACGGTTCTGAATTACCATCAAATTGATATATTATACAACTAGTACTTGTATATTTTTATTGGATCTTTCTTCTTCTAGGCAGAAAAAGGACACAATTTCTCTTAAAAGAAAATTATAGATCTCTATAATCAAATACACTTTTTTAACTTGAGCACATCTCGATCGGTTGCAACTGTTGGACGGACGACGTTAACCACGTTTCAATCTACCTCCACGTGTCAGTTTTCACGTCAAAGAATACCGGTTTCAACCGGTGTGATGAGATCCAAGGTCACACCGGTTTAGAGAAAAGAGGAGAGGAGACGCGTCCCAAGTTTTAAAAATGGTTCGAAGATAAGAGAGAGAGAGAGAGAGACGCCGTGTGGAGAGAAACGATTTTGTCTTTTTCTTCCGCAGAGCCACCAGCGATTCTCCGGCGAAGCGATTGAAAAAAAAAAAAATCGAACCTTTCGCAACTTTCTAGGGTTTTCTCCATTCGTCGTCTTCTTCACCAATTCGGTATACGCTCTTTCACTCCTTTTTGTCTTGTCTCGCTTTTTCGCCAGGATTTTGAATTTTTTGGCACTTTATCTTTGTTGCGTTCATAGTGTTTGGGAAATTGAAGGAATCTGATGGAATTGATGACCCAAATGATAAAAATGTAGACTTTTCTTCTTTGATTGTGTAAAGGATTGTAAAATCATGTTTTCTCTGATGTAGGATGAAACCCTAGATCATCCAGAGTGTGAGAGGGATCTGAACTTTGCGTTTTTAAGATGATTCTGGATGAGGTGACGAGCAATGGTGATGGTATAGAGAGTAATCAGCCTAATGGTACTCTGAATCGTTGCGGTGTAAGAGGGGGTGGTATGGCTAATGCAAGTTGTAGAGATAACAACAAGCGGAGAAGGCTTGAGAGCTCGGTTTCTGGGGTGGATGAGGTGATTTCTACGGATGGTCTCTCAGGAAGAAGCCGGGTACTTTTTCCTATTATGATGATTGATGATGATGATTGTGATTGATTTGTAGTATATGTTAGTTGCTACAACGTTTGTGTTATGTAAATTTTGATTGTATTGCATATTAGGGTTTATGTCAATCTAGGGATGATGATTAGTAGATGCTTCAATACTTAATGTTGGCTTCATTTATGCAGCTTGTCCGTTTATGGAGCTAGAATTTATGGGCCATTCCTTTTTTTATGGCTATTCATTCAAGTAACCATTTTTCGGTTATGTAACTGCTTCTTTGTTCTTTTTTTCTTTTCCAGAAGACATGGGTGTCTTGTGTGTGGTTTCTAGATTCAGGAAATGCTATAGATATATGATAGACACTGATGTTGTGCTTCTTGGGAATCTCAGAAGTGTTTGCTGCAGCATTGTGCAATCAATCCTGAAACTGGTCTCATTATAATATTTTGTGTGATGAAACTCCTGTGGCTGACATGCTAGCTTGTTTCTTGTTTTGGATTTATTGTATTCATTAAGTTTTCTTTTTGCACAGGAGTCTGTCGCTTGTGAATTAAATGATCGAAGTCTCAGCGGAGGAGCTCTTCTTAATGGTGGACTCCCTGATCTTTCAAATCCAGATGAACCAGCCACCGAACCACCCAAGTATGAGACCGTGACAGCCGGTTGCCAGAATGTTCTGGCTCAAGTTTTAGCTTCGAAGGAGTTTGCTTCCCTCAGTAAGTTGCTTTCCGAGAACCTTCAAGGGGTCAAGGTTGAAGACCTTTCGTGCAGAACTCTGATTGACACCAGGATGCAAGAGGGTGCTTATGAAGGTTCACCTGTCCTCTTCTCAACCGATCTCCAAGAGGTAAAATTATTGGAAACCTCTTGCTTAGTCTGAAGATAACTAATTAACTATGCATCTCACAGAGTGTGATGATCTCAAACTCTCAACTTGAAGTAATGTGTTTTTCCTGAAGATACTATACATTAGATTAGTACTAAACCTAACTACTGATTACAGGTATGGAAAAAAATACAGGATGTTGGTAAAGATATGGCTGTTCTTGCTGGTAGTCTCTTAGAGCTTTCTAAGACCTCCTGTACCGAACAGGTGAGGCTCATTGATTAAATGATCTTCAATTACTCTATTTTAGAAATCCCCTAATGTCTCTTTTTTCTTTCTTTCTCAAAATCTGGAAGTTGAAGCAGTTCAACACTTTGGAATCTAAGCCTCACTTGAATGTAGATATCACCAGAAACGACAGTGTTGATGACGTTTGCAAGCTATGTGGAGAGAAGGCAGTGGTAAGCGAATGTTTAGCATGTGACCACTGTGAAGATATGTACCATGTCTCATGCGCGCGTCCCGGTGAGAAAGAGATGTCTTCAGACAGTTGGTATTGCCTAAACTGCACATCTGATGGATTAGGATGGCCTCACGAGAACTGCGTAGTGTGCGAGAAAAAGAAAAACAAAAAGCTGATGATAAAGACAGATAACGGATGTGTTGATGGAACGAGTACAGAAGAGAATGCAAGAAGCTGCAACATGAATCAAGGAGGTGAGGAGAAGATAGATTCTGAAGAACTCTGTAGGACCTGTGGAACAAAAGTGGAGAAAGGCGGCGGCGATGACAGGTTCATCACATGTGATCACCCTTTCTGCCCACACAAGTATTACCACATCTGGTGTCTGACTTCAAAGCAGATAAAGATACACAATGTTCGTTGGTACTGCTCCTCGTGCCTATGCAGAAACTGCTTAACCGACAAGGATGATGATAAGATTGTCTTGTGCGACGGGTGTGATGATGCTTACCACATTTATTGCATGAAACCTCCATGTGCATCGGTTCCGGAAGGAGAATGGTTTTGCACTACTTGCAAAGTTGCTATCCAGAAAGTGCGCAAAATTCGAAATGTGGTTGATAAGAAGGTGGGGGCTTTGCAGAAGCAAAAAGGGAAGATGAGCGAGAGCAAAACGGGAAGTAAAGGCAATGGAGGGTTGGATAATAGCGTAGGAGGAATGGATATGCTACTAAACGCAGCTGACACATTGAAAGATCAAGAACAGATGACTTCATAATCCATTAAACGAAGGATTGGTTCAGAAAAAAAAACAGGCAGACTCTATACATTTCTTGTCTCTAAAAAACAATTTTTCTTTTGTTCATCTTCCCTAACGTTTCAAAGCAAGACGGGGGTTTCTAAAGACCACATTTTAGGATTAATTTCTTTAGTCAAATGTCTATTGTGATGGTGATTTTGCAGTCTGTAGTGTACTAGTTCTTGACCGAAGATATTTTGCTAGTTTTATAAATTTTAATCCAAACAACATCTCGTTAATAACATAAATTTCAGAGTATTAAACTCTTGGGGACAATTAAGATCAAGTACAACTAAAATTGTAACATGCTCAGTCTTCAACTTGATAATAGTATTCTGTACTATAATGACCCAATATGGACGGGTTCAAAGTTTTGTTGGCCACTAGGGGTAAAATGGACTCTTTCAGTGTCCGATGACTGAGTTGTACTCCGATCAATAATGATACTGACACTCGCCGATAGTCTGGATATACTTAATGGATTTCAGGATACACCGGTTATTAAAAAAAAGAAGATAATAGTACTCTGAATTATAATGACCGGAAATGTTTATATATGTATATTAATATGTGTTAGGTGTGGCATTGAGTAAATAGTACAGTACATTTCTTCTTGGATCTGTTTAGTGGATAGATCGTGGAGATGGGTTTGGGGAGATCAATGAGGAAAGAAATAACTTTTAGGCTTGAACAATCGAAGGAGACGCTTATCACTGCTCTGCACACATAATTAGATGCATTTATTTGGCCTACCTTTTCAACAGAACTGAATGTGTTAGTTTTTCTACAAGGAAAATTTCAGTATTTTCAAGATTTCTAATGTCCACGAGTGCTCTATTGTCCACGAGCGCACAACCGGACAGACGATTCGTTAGCCAAGACTCCACGTACTTTTTATTAAGATTTATGTTTTGTTGGTTGTTTTATTATGGTCTAGACCACTTTTTATTTGGGAAATAAAATAGACGTCATATGTCAAAAAAAAATACAATTCCTAGAAACTAAATATGGCCTCTCCTTATTCTACTGAAAAATATTTCATTTTGGAATTAAAGACGGTAAACATATCACATGCATACCACACAATCGTTGTTGGAAAAGGCATATACAATAACACAAGAGGGTAAAGGAACAAAGCTACCCTATGATGTTTTTGTACTACTGGCAATGGGTTGTTCAAAAAAAAGAAAAAGTACTACTGGCAATGGAATAGACTCAAGTCACCAAAAAGAGGAGGGGCATAGTGTTGAAGTATAACACTAGAGAGATGAACGTCTTTTAGGACTTGTTACCAGTTTAACACCATGTCCTATTTGTGTTCACTGTTCTTACATTGCGTACTGGCGTTGTTGCCAAAGATATTTAGGTCTATTTTTGTGTTGAACTTAATCTATAATTGTACAATAAGTTCCTTTTAAGTTGAAAAGTGGTGTGCATCAAAAGGTAGTCTTATTGGCATGCCCTAGTATCAGAATCAGTCTTCTAAATGATTCAACTCAAGGAATGATTGTGTGCTGAAAGGTGAAAAATCGGATAATTAACTATTGAAATGCATAGTATATATATAATGTTGTAGTACATGAATGTAGGAATAAGGTGTGATAAGCTTGAAACATGCGTCCTATGCAATCTTTGCTCATTTATAACTGACTCCAATTTCAAGGACAAGGAGGACCATAATATTATTGAAAAAAGGACAATTTTTTTTCCTGCAATGACACATACCGGTTAGAAAATATGTAGACAGGAATTAGGTTTCATTCAAAGAAATGTACGTAGAAATCATTTTATTGCAATTTCAATATTAGGAAAATTCGAGACATTTCATTTTTGTTATACCACTTTCCTTCAATTAACCCTTTTAGGGTTTATCCACCTGAATAAACGATTCTAAGTCACGATCTTGATTCTTAATTCGATCGATACGTGTAATGTTACACGTATCGATCGAATTAAGAATGCATACTTAGCCTGTCTCTTGTGTCATTTTAGGTTACTAAACCTTTTAAAATGAAGAAAGCACGAAAAATAATCTGCAAGTGTATGTTATAGGTTACTAACATACACTTGCAGATTATTTTCGTGCTTCCTTCATTTTAAAAGGTTTAGTAACCTAAAATGACTAAAGATACAGGCTAAGTATGTGGTAAATATGCATTCTCAATTAATTCCACGCATGCATTATGCATGTAAATGTATTCACGTTCCCTTAAAGTTACTAGTTACTACACAAAACATCGACTATGTCGTTTTGTATTAATTAACAATCTTAAAAATACATCAATAAAGCATGTTCGCAATTCGTTGCATCTAGGATAAATTCAATTTACATAAATAGGTTGCGTTTCCAAACTTCCACTCTCCAACAACCTTTGAGCATTAACTGGGTCGCTGAGGAAATTCACATCTTTGTCGGTAGATATATGCAATTACGTCTTGTTATATTATCTTTCTTTTTATGCAAACTATACAATCTCTTATAATAATAGCTAATACCAGATTAGTAGTTGTCAAAAAAAAAAAGCTAATGCCAGATTAGTACTCTTTTATCTTGCTTAAATTCATTTTGCTTCTTATTACCATATTACGTTTACACGTTTGTTCCAAAGAAAAGATATTAATTCTTTGTTTGATTTTCTGATAATCTATATACTTGAAACAAACCATACTTTGTGATTCTTCAAAAGTTTGATATGATTATCCCAAATACTACTTGTAATTCTAGTATTAGCTTAACCTAGAAATATAATATTGCAAGATAATGATTACTGTTTCACCTACACACATACGAAGAAAATACTTATATATATTCCACTAATGCAGTATCAAAAGTGATAACTTAAAAACACATTATAGTGAAACGATCTAAGACAATAAGACATTATCAACTATGGAACTTTTACTCCCACACCCTTCAAACTCATCACCTCTCACTGTTCTCGGCTTCCTAGAACGAGCCGCCTCCGTCTACGGCGACTCTCCTTCCCTCCTCCACGCAACCACCGTCCATACTTGGTCCGAGACTCACTCTCGTTGTCTCCGCATAGCTTCGACTCTATCTTCCTCTTCCCTCGGGATCAACCGTGGCCAAGTCGTATCCGTTATTGGTCCCAACGTTCCTTCCGTCTACGAGCTTCAGTTCGCGGTTCCAATGTCCGGGGCCATCCTCAACAACATCAACCCTCGCTTAGACGCTAACGCCCTCTCAGTCCTTCTGCGTCACAGCGAAACCAAGCTCGTTTTCGTCGACCACCACTCGAGTTCTTTGGTTCTTGAAGCTGTCTCGTTCTTGTCCAAGAACGAGAAGCCACGCCTCGTCCTACTCCAAGATGACGTCAACAACATGACGTCGCTGTCTTCTGACGTGGAGTTTCTAGACACGTACGAAGGTGTCATGGAGAGAGGAGACGCGAAGTTCAAGTGGGTGCGTCCTAGCAGCGAGTGGAACCCAATGGTGCTTAACTACACCTCCGGAACGACGTCGTCTCCTAAAGGTGTGGTGCTCAGCCATCGTGCCGTTTTCATGAGCACGGTTAACTCTCTGCTCGACTGGTCTATGCCTAACCGGCCGGTTTACCTCTGGACGTTACCGATGTTTCACGCTAACGGCTGGAGCTACACATGGGGCACAGCCGCTGTTGGGGCTACAAACATATGCCTTAGAAGAGTTGACGCAAAGACTATCTACGAGTTGATAGACGAGCATCACGTGACACACATGTGCGCTGCGCCGATGGTTCTCAACATGTTAACTAATTATCCAGCTCGGAGACAGCTTAAACAGCCTGTTAGGGTTATGACAGCTGGATCTCCTCCGCCGGAGACGGTTATCTCCAGCGCAGAGAGTCTAGGTTTTGATGTTGGTCACGGTTACGGGCTGACAGAAACTGGCTGTCTGAATGTCTCGTGCGCGTGGAAGCCTGAGTGGGATGGTTTGGAGGCAAGTGAGAGATCAAAACTGAAATCAAGGCAAGGGATTAGAACAGCTGTGTTTGCGGATGTTGACGTGAGAGACACGCTAACGGGTAAAAGCGTGAAGCACGATGGAGTAACCGTGGGAGAGATCGTCTTCAGAGGTGGTTCGGTCATGCTGGGTTACTACAAAGACCCTGAAGGTACCGCGGCGAGTATGAGAGAAGACGGGTGGTTCTACACGGGAGACATGGGTGTGATGCACCCGGACGGTTACTTGGAAGTCAAGGATAGATCAAAGGACGTGATCATATGCGGAGGGGAGAACATCAGCAGCACTGAAGTTGAGACGGTTCTGTACACGAACCCTGTGGTTAAGGAAGCGGCTGTGGTGGCTAAGCCAGACAAGATGTGGGGAGAGACACCGTGCGCGTTCGTGAGCTTGAAGTCTCGTGACGGGGTAATTGTGTCTGAGAAAGAGATAAGAGAGTTCTGCAAGAGGAAGCTGCCAAAGTATATGGTTCCAAGGAATGTGGTTTTTCAGGAGGAGCTTCCTAAGACTTCTACTGGAAAGATTCAGAAGTTTCTTCTCAGACAAATGGCTAAGTCTATGCCTTGATGAAGAACAATGTTTGATTTGTTGTGTTATTATTACATTGTATGCTGTTACCAAGTTCTACTCTCTACCTAAATTACAAGTCTGGTTCATTAGTTTGACGCTGTTCCTGTCCTGATGTCTGAAGATGTTCTCTCTTCTTTACTAGTTATTTTGCAGCTTGTACCTCTTTGGAATGGTTATAAATAACCAATGTTTTAAGAATCAGTAAGTTGTCCGTCTAATCGGTAAATTGGTCATAACTGAAACGATTTTTAGAAAATATGATTTAACTGGTTAAAATCAATCTAGATATAAATTAACATAAACTGACTATAGTAATACTATTAATGTAACTCCAAAAGTTCATCTTCAGTCTATCTAATTTTTATAATTCATCAAAATAAATTAAACATGCCGATATTTAGCAAAAATAAATTAAACCTAAAATAAAATAAAATATCTAATATAAATATATAGCATAATATATAAACAACTAATTTATTAACTTTTAATTCCCTTTTAGACTTCAAATTCCTATATAAATACCCAGTTACAGTCTAATGATTTCTTCCACAAAATACCTAGTTACAGTAACAATTTCTTCGGCATTGGTTATAATAACATCCATTTTGAATGGTAGTAGATTCGAGAAATGAGAACAAACACAACATGGATGTTGGTTCACAACAAAGACTAGGATAAGATTCTTTTTTCACAATATTTTTTTTTTTTGTGTAAGCAATCTGTCATTAACGGAATACAGATTCCAACATCTCGATAAAGTTTTGTATAAAAGAGTGAGAGAAAACTAGCTACTAGTTAGCATCATCTCATAACATCTACAAGCTTCTTTGTTAAGTGATCACGAAGATGGAAGACTTTCAAAAAGCAAGGCATGCATCTTCAGAACTGTGTGTGTGTGTTCACCTTCGCATTCTAGTCCACAGTCCCGAGATACTAGACTCGTGGTGATGCCGCTTTGTTGTGCTTCCTAAACCGCTGTCACTCACACTCCCTCCTTCATGGAGATTCTCACGAACCTCTCTCGTCCATGGATTCAGTGGAATCACATACGAGTCATCCTTCGTCTTTCCCTTCTTCTTCTTCTGCTGCTCAAACCTTTTCACGTTTTCAGATATCTGATGGAACGTTCTGTTTATCTTCGCTATCCCTCTCTCGACCGGCTCCACCACGTGAGACACCGTGAACCTCATGTCATCGGCAATGATCTCCCCGCTCCCCATCACCACATCACGCACGCTCTGCGGGAAGTTCAACCGCTTCTCGCTCTCGTCATCATGTCTCCCGTACCGTATCCTAGTCGTCCTCTCGCTGTCTTTAACCTCTTCCGGGTCAGGAGGCGTGTCTATAGAGGCGTAATCCGACATCACCGCCACGTTACGGACGCATCTCTCTCCACGCTTGTACGGAGCCGCTGGGAAGACGTAGAGATGAACCACAGCAGCAACACCCATCTCAATGCAGATGATGTAGTCTTGTATTCTCGTTTTAAGCTCCTTAGCCAACGACCCTTTGAAAAGCCCCATGGAGAAGAGGAACGCGACGATGATGCCTTGCCACCAGGTGAGGAATACAATAGACTTGAACGTTAAGAACTTGGCCAATGGTTTGATGGGTGCTAGCTTGTCTTTGATGACATTATAGAACTGTACAAGGCAATACAGTGCCCATGTTTGACTGAAGTTCAGGACTACAGCCAGATATGGATACCTGCAAATGAGACAACACGTTAGAATCAAAGACAAAGAAGGGAAGGGAAGAAGGTAATAAGAAGATATACCCGTAGTTCCATTGGAACTTCCCTTCTCCATAAACTCCAAAGGCTTCAAGGAGCATTGCTAATAGAGCACAGATCATTTTCAGTATCATCTGAAGAAGCAGAAGGTCAGTGATACATCATATAGTCCACACAAGATTTTTGTGAGAGTAGTAGTACATACATATTGAACAATGCCAATTTTGACAGCATGATAGAACTGAGGACCAAGATTCCAGTCTTTAAGGAAGCAGTTCATTGGAAAAGGATGCTCCACGACTTTATAAGAACAGGTGCCTTCGAGAAGAGGAGTGGTCTGGGTGATCACTGTCTGCTGTTCCATGAATTCAATCGTACCTTCTTCTCCATCTGCAGATGAAAGTAAGAATTACAAGTCAGCAGAGATCCCAAAGATGTCTTGAAGTGAATCAAGAATGTTGATTAAATGAAGCATCATTACCTAGGCAAGCTATCATATATCTCTCAAAGCAGTAGAGGGCAAAGGCTTCATAACAATCCCTAATCACCTCGCAGTTAAAAGCTGCTTCTGAATTCACCAAAGACAGAAACTACAAGAAAATAATAACAAATGTAAATCTTAAAGGAGAGTGCACACTACAAGTATGGGATTTAACATATATAGTAAGCTTATCAATCCTACCGATTCCAGGGCATATACAGGGACCATCAGAATAAGTCCAATAAGAAACTTCTGTTCCTGTAACAGTAAACAAGTAAACTTATCATTTATTATGAACAAGTAAACAAGAAATGTCTGAGTGTTTTTAAAAGAAATGTGATAAACAATTAACAAACCTCAGGCTGGTTATAAGAAGCAAGGTGTTGAAAGATGAGATACATGGAGAGGAGGAAGGCAACAGCGACGAAAACACTGGCGCTTAAGATTGGCCAAGTGAAGTATGTTCCAGCAACAAAATCAACACCACCAAGGTTAGGAAGCCACATGATCCTGAATCTACTTGAGGACTCTCCCACGGAAAGAATAAAGAAGAGAGAGCAGAGGATTCCCCTCCACTCCATTATTTTCAGATACAGTGAAAGCACAAAAATCAAGTAAGAGGAAGGACACTTTTCACCAAAACAAGTGTTCCATTAAGCTTTATAGATAAACCGAAAGACTAATCCTTTATTCAAAGCTATGGCAATGTGCAATGGTTATAAAAAGAAAACCTGCATTAACGAGTAAACAAGACAGGAATTAGACTGTTTTATAATCAAAATCAAATCTTTTTGAACATTTTAATATCAAAATCAATTATTTTTGAACGTTTTAACATCAAAATCAACTATTTACTGAACTTTTTTATATGAAAATCAAATCTTTGGAACCCTAGAATGTCTAACAGAGAAGGGGAGAGACAATCGACACGAAATGACCAGTGCCCATAACTAAAATCAAACGCACGATTTCACAAAACCCTAAAATCGACGACCCGATCAAGACGATCCGATAGAACGAGAAATTGCACTCACGAGAGTTTGAGAGCCTCGGATCAATTCGTTTTCCCCAATTAAGAAGAAGAAGAAGAAGAAGAAACAGAGTTCCCCTTCGAAGTTGCTCGTATCAAAGGAGAAATTAAAAAAAAAAAAAAAATTGGAACTTTGAACAAAAATCGAGATTTTTTTAGTTTTTCGAAATTATTTTTAATTCAGAATTTCCACGTGGAAGATAAAGAGAAAGCCTAAAAAGGAAAAAGCTTCCCTTTTTGTGCTTTGGAGGTTGCGGGAAGCTAAATCCTTTTCCACGACTTTAATTTACTGACGTGTCACGTATTCATTGGCGATTTCTTTTTCATATCACGAGCAAAGTTCATTAAAACTTACATATTTAAGTTTTTATTCTCTTACTATTATAGGTTCAGGACTTTATTATACCATGGTCTAAAATCAGCTTTTAAAAATTTCCAATTTAAGAAAATTTAGTACTCCATAGAAATTCGAATTAGTAAAGAACTTATCTCTTTATATTACTATTACCTACTAACACTTTATAGATTTAAAATATTTCTTCAACCATTCTAAAACGAGCATTTATAAGAAAAATCAGATGTTTAAGTTTTTTTAACAAGATTTTAATTCAGACAACATACCATGTTTCGTAATAAATTGTTGATAAATAGAATTGGAACCATAGGAATAACCTACTTTCCTAATCTATTCTGAGAAATTTTAGCGATGAAAAGAGCATTTTAACTTCTTTTCAACCACTCACTCATTCATGTACTAAACACATCTAACTAAACAACAACAAAGATGCGGAAAAACTTGCATGAATCGCTCACATGCAACTTTCGTATGTTTTTGTATATTTTACGTTTAGGGTCTTTATTTATCTTGTTACTAAAACAATACTAGTGAACAAGTTTTGACTTTTTAAATATTTTTGATCGAGTTGTTCTATATGAAGTACATCATACATCTATAATAAGTAATCTACGAAGGAAAATATTAAATAGTACCAACCAACATGCATGGACTAAATAACAAAGATGAAGTCAAGAATCCTTTCCTTATAAAAAGGGATAAGGAGATGGAACTAGTCAAAGTATATCTGCTATTATAATTAACCTTCTATTTTTTTATCTCTAAAAGCTTTGAGTATACTCACTACTAGTTGTTCGATCAAAACTACAAAAGAGATTTTGCTCCTCTCTAATCACACTCAACGCATAAGCTATGGCTGGTGGAGTTCTTGCAGACGAAGGTGCCTTGAAGAGAGCTCATCTATATGAGCATCGTATCACTGCTTACTTCATATTCGCTTGCATCGTCGGATCCTTAGGAGGTTCTCTCTTCGGCTATGATCTAGGAGTCTCTGGTAATTTTATCTAAGCTTTCTCCATCTAAGTTTTTTCTTGTATCAATCAAAAAGTCGAATTTGGAAAGTCTCAAGTCTTGTTTCTGGAACCTATCAGCTGTAGTTTGATAAGTATCACTTGCTTAAGCTCCATATCTACGTTCTTGTCAAAAGAAACTCAGCAACATACGGTGTTCTGTGTTTCTCTATTTCTTCTCCTGAGCTTTCTTTATCTGCTTTTGTCCAAAAAAATCTGTCCTCTTTCGGACAACGTTCAGCAACTCAGTGCTATTTTTATGAATAGAACTGTGTAATTAGCTGTTCATATAACTCCAAAGTATTATACAAGTTAAACGGAAAATATTTTATTTATTGTGAATGACATTGAAAAGCATTCATGATAATTAAAAAAAAAGTATGGAATGAAATGAATATATGGAATGGGATATAAATTAAATAAAAGTATGGAATGAAATGAATACATGGAATTAATGGGATAAATCATATATAATTGAAAACAAATAACTTCATTCATTTTGTCCCATTAATTTTAATTCATTTTATTACATACATTTACACCCTCAGTTTTGTTAATGGTGTATTGCCTAAGCTCCAAATCTTTAGTTTCTTGTGGCTCAAGGAATTAATGCAGGACTTGCTGTTCTCATTTTGTTTCTTATTCCATGTTATAAACGCAGGTGGTGTTACATCAATGGACGATTTCTTGATAGAGTTCTTCCCAGGAATCTACAAAAGAAAGCAAATGCATATGCACGAAACAGATTACTGCAAATACGACAACCAAATCCTCACACTCTTCACCTCTTCTCTCTACTTCGCCGGTTTGATCTCCACCTTCGGAGCTTCTTATGTCACCAGAATCTATGGCAGGAGAGGAAGCATCCTCGTCGGCTCCGTCAGTTTCTTCCTTGGAGGAGTTGTCAACGCCGCTGCTAAAAACATCCTCATGCTAATCCTTGGTCGGATCTTCCTCGGAATAGGCATTGGTTTCGGAAACCAGGCAAATCTCTAAACTCTAAACGACTAAACCGGTTTTATGCAATTTTACTTTTAACCAGGGCCGAATCTAAAATTTAGAGGACCATAATAATTCCAAGTTGATTTTAATTTTAAAAAATTCAAATAAATTAGGGATATGCAACATATGTATAAACTTTAAAGTTCAAGTCGAATGTTTCATCCGGTTGTGTCCATAATCGGACTATACTTTTGAACATTCGGTTTAATTTCTATACTTTTTAACATTCGGTTTAATTTCTACGTTTGCGTTTATAGGCGGTTCCATTATACCTCTCGGAGATGGCTCCAGCAAAGATCCGAGGAACGGTGAACCAGCTTTTCCAGCTAACAACTTGCATTGGCATCTTAGTGGCTAATCTGATAAACTACAAAACGGATCAAATCCATCCATGGGGATGGAGACTCTCTCTTGGCCTCGCAGTTGTACCAGCAACACTCATGTTCATCGGCGGGCTCTTCTTACCCGAGACACCAAACAGTCTTGTCGAACAAGGTAAGCTAGAGGAAGCCAAAGCCGTACTGATCAAAGTACGTGGCACGAACAATATCGAAGCTGAGTTTCAGGATCTTGTTGAAGCTAGTGAAGCTGCAAGAGCCGTCAAGAATCCGTTTAGGAACCTTCTTGCTCGTAGGAACAGACCGCAGCTAGTGATTGGAGCTATTGGCCTTCCTGCGTTCCAGCAGCTAACTGGAATGAACTCGATTTTGTTCTATGCTCCTGTTATGTTCCAGAGCTTAGGGTTTGGTGGTTCCGCGTCGTTTATCTCGTCCACAATGACAAACGCTGCGCTTGTTATTGCCGCAATCATGTCTATGTACTCGGCTGATAAATTTGGAAGAAGGTTCCTTCTTCTTGAAGCTAGCGTAGAGATGTTTTGTTATATGGTGAATGCTTGTACCTTGCCGTGCAAGTTCCATAAAAACCCTAAAATACTCTTTTCCTATGAGCTAGGGGTTCTAACTTGTTATACAAGTAACTTTCCAAAAAAGCACTAAACCCTAAAATGCTCTTTTTGTAGGTTGTCGTAGGAGTAACACTAGCGTTGAAGTTTGGGGAAGGCAAAGAGCTACCGAAGTCGCTAGGTTTGGTTCTTGTGATCCTTATTTGTCTGTTTGTGCTGGCGTATGGTCGGTCATGGGGACCAATGGGATGGTTAGTTCCGAGCGAGATATTCCCACTAGAGACAAGATCGGCTGGTCAGAGTGTTGTGGTGTGCGTAAACCTTTTCTTCACGGCGCTTATCGCGCAGTGTTTCCTAGTGTCTCTGTGCCATCTCAAGTACGGAATATTCCTTTTATTCGCCGGACTTGTGTTCGGGATGGGAAGTTTCGTTTACTTTCTGTTGCCGGAGACGAAGCAGGTTCCTATTGAAGAGGTTTATCTTCTGTGGAGACAGCATTGGCTTTGGAAGAGATATGTTGATGATGAACAGACCAATCGGTAAACGACTAAACGACTAACAAAATGTGATACGGTTCTGAATTACGATGTGATTTTTCTTTTTGCTTCTTGAATAATTTACAATAGAGCCTACGCGTATAGTCTTTATATATGCGATATCTAATCTTCAAGAATTCAAAAGCTACATGATCTGTTGTTTGCTTTATACATATAAAATATATAATCCATTCGTTTCAAAATAATATGTGTTTTAAAATTTTCACATTTTTTAATAAAACATATTAAAACTTAGTTATAAATGCATTGTTTTCTAAAATTTTATAATTTATATATTTTCTAACCAATAAAACTTTACAAAATAGATTTATTTTTTTAAACTTCAAAAATTTTCATTGTTAGTTGACAACTATTACATTGAAAATATAAAAATGTATATCTTATTGTAACACTATTTTTTAAAAACATACAATTTTTTAAAAGGGAGGAATTATTTATTTTAGTTTACATGCACAAGCATAAATATATTAATAACTTATAGTATCAAATTTTTGTTTAGTAATATAGTTTTTAGAAAGAAAAAAAAATTGTTTAGACGTCTCAGAGCATGCACAATAATGGTTTCTTAGAGAAATAAAACGTGAGAGACATATTTTCTTTAATAGACTCTTCAGAGATTTGAGAGCTGAGATTTAAGTTACATGCATGTATCATCTTGATATTTTTTTTATTTTATAGCTCAACTTTAATTAACTAATAAATTTATTCTAATATAAAAGTGCTAAGATATTTTATAAAAAAAGTTCATCCCATTAGTATTGCTCCTAGTACCATCATTTTTGCCAAAAAAATTACCATCGTTTGTACTAAACTACTTAGGTTATGATATGAGTTTATGACCATGGCTAGGTTTTCACGACTAAATATTCGCCTTAGCTCACAAAATTTGGTATATATATATATATATATATTCAGACTTTTAATTTATTAAGAAAAATATACGTATTAGTTATTTAGTTTCAAACTAGTAATTGTTTCAAGTTGGCCGGCCATATTTATGATAGACAGATTGTATTCCAAGAAGTTATGTGAGAATAATTTAGCAAAAAAAAAAAAAAAAAAGTTATGTGAGAATGATATGTGCCAACAGAATATGAATAGATGTGGAGCGAACGTTGATGTTGATACACTTGTAAAGTCTTCATGATTTGACCAGTGAATTTCAGTTTGCGTTCCAGTATCAATTACTCACATATTAATTTTGCAGAAAGTTATGTTTATCAAAATACATTCACACCTAAAGCTAACAACTCTTTAACTAAAACAATAAAATAGCATTCGTGATCATTTGACAAAAGGACATTCTATTGAATCATTATTTGTGAGGTTGAGAAGAATAAATGAAGTTCGCAGATAAATAATTTTCTCAATTATTCAGTAGGTAGAAGAATTAAATATTCAAATTAGTGTGCAAACACGAATGTACACCATATATAGTGTAGAGGTTTGGCCTGGTAGTGGTTTACTGGTTAGGTGCGTGCCGATTTATAATTATAACCGTGCCAAGCGAAAAAGGACAGGGAGTATGTACTGAATTGTTGAGATTGTGTGGTCAAATTTGTGAAAGTTGGGAAATTTTGGGGGTCCAATTGGGACCCATTTCTTTAAAGCCCACAATAAATCAACTCCTTATGATTGTAGGCCCAAACTGGTCCCAGCCCATTGATTGTTCTCATCTACTAACTAATTGTTATATAAGTTAAAAAGAACAGACATGGTTTTCTTTTAATTCCCTACTTGGCTACTTCTTCGTCTATGATGCCAAAATTATTATCTGAACCTTTTTACTGAACTTTTTATTATCTGAACTTTATACATATACAGTATCGTTTTACACACTTAATAGATTTGTTTTTTTTTTAACTTAATAGATTTGTTTGAGGACCGTTTTCTCTATTAACCAATGTATCAAAATATAAACTAACTTCATCATATTTATAGTAGTATATTCTACATTTGGAGCCATCAGCCATAAACCGAAGCTTGAACGGTTATCAAATATATGGCTACTTCTTCATCTATGATGCCAAAATTATTATCTGAACCTTTTTACTGAACTTTTTATTATCTGAACTTTATACATATACAGTATCGTTTTACACACTTAATAGATTTGTTTTTTTTTTTAAAACTTAATAGATTTGTTTGAGGACCGTTTTCTCTATTAACCAATGTATCAAAATATAAACTAACTTCATCATATTTATAGTAGTACTAGATGAGATCCGCGCTTTGCGCGGTGTGAGAGTTTGATTTTAATTTTATTATGTACTTAATATTTTGTATATAATCTACATCAATTTTATTGATATAAACATGTTTAATATGTTGCGTTATATATTTAAACACGATAAATCAAAGTAGTAAATCTTAGTTTGCATGGTGTCTTTTTTTCTTGTATATTTGTAATATATTTTGAGTTATAATTAAATTGAAAAATATATAATAAATAGAATTGAAAAAAATGTATAGAGACATCAATATCAAATGCTTACAAATAAACTTTTAAATAGTTATTGGGAAACCCCTTTGAATATATATTTTAGTGGATTATATTTTTGAATGTCATGTCTTAGTGGATGTAGGGGTGTCAAAATGAGCTAGCTCGCTCAGCTCAGCTCAGCTCATAGTAAGCTCGGCTCTTTCATGAGTTAGCTCAGATCAGCTCATTTATTATATGAGCTTCAATATGTAAATTCGTACTCGGATCATCTAGATCATGAGTTAAATGAGCTAACTCGTGATCTAACACAAAATAATTATAACTATATTGAATTAAACATCGATAAAATTACTTCTATAGTATTATTCAAAATTTAATAAAACTATTAATCATAAATAACTTACCGTAAGTTCTGAGTTACGATAAGCAAAGTGAGAGGAGACGTATGTCAAATTTGAGATCAATGAAATTTGTGAGAGAGATGATATGGTTAACGTGGGTTTATATAGAAGATTTTGATAATTTCTAAACAGGATAGTCTCTTTTTTCTTTCTTCGGAAAAAGTATAGATAACTTTTAAAAGTTCTACTCCTATATTACTTATGTATATTTTACATTTTAGTTTTAAAGATAAATATGATAAATATAAAAAATATCTTTTTCTATAAGAAATGAACGAGCTTATGAGTCAGCTCATGTTCATTAACGATCGTTCATAGAACTCGTGATCTTTTTTAAGCTCGATCATTAAACTCATTTATTAAATGAGCTTAAAATATAGTGATCATACTCATGAAAAAATGAGCTGAGCTGAGCTAACTCATGAGTTGTAACTCATTTTGACACCCCTAAGTGGATGTACATGTTAAACAAAAACCAAAGATAAGTCAACCCCATTATTTCGTATGTTTCTAAAACCGAAACATACATTTTCCTTTTCCGGAACATCGTTAAATTTGTGTGAAAGGGGATTAGAGTTAGAAAATTATAATTTGTCCAATTATATCTAAAATATTGGTGATTATGGGTGTGATTGGTAGTGGTTGTGGGTGCTCTCCACAGCCCTATTTATTTTTAAAGCACCAAAATCAGAGCAATCAAATTTTAATTTATTTTTTAAAACCACAGCTCTTGAAATAACATACAGCTGTAGAAGTGCTCTGCAGAGCCAAATATTCAAATCGATTTTTTATTGCTTTCCATAAAATTCTACAGCATTAAAATCTAAAGCTATAGTAAAATGTCTATAGATTTTTTTTACAGCAATAATTTTGAAGCTACAACCATTACCAATCGAAACCTATGTCCCAATCGTTTGTCAGATACATTTTCCTCATCTTAAATTTTGTTTCTTTTGTTTATCTCATTAAATTTTATTTGTTTGAATGTTTTTTAAGAACTCAGCTCAATTCTACAATGTTGCAATATATGACTAACAACTACTTTGTATATATTTTTTAAACGATTTGCTATACATACAACAACTATCAATCAAATAATCAATACATGTACGTTTTCAACTTAGTTTCAAAATAAAAAATTCCAACCTCTAAGTTAATAAAAACCAAAGCATCTTCTAAATTGGCCAGACAATTAATTAAGTTGAATACCCAAGGGCCATTTACGTAAAAAGCCTATTAAAATATTAATAATAAAGTCCATTACAAACTAATAATTTCCGGTCACAAAATAATGTAAACCATAAAAAATTAAAGGCTTTTGTATTTTATTTCTTTCCCGGTGTGTCTTAGTTAAGTCTTCTTCCTTGATGTTCATCAGACCGAAATCCGGTTGGAAGATCCATATTTGAAAACCAGACCAAAAGAAGATTTTATGTTTATCAAAACAGTTCACTCTATTCGAGGGGCCAATCAACCTACTCAAATAAAGGTTTGGTTTTCAAAATTTGGGTTTAGAAATTTTCATATTTAACGATTAGGGATTTGTTCGTTAATAAAATCATTTATTTATTTCTCATGATGATATATTTTCTTTCTCTAATTGTATATCTTCCGGACACAGAATATTTCAATGGCTTCTTGGGAAAACTTAGTCTTTGTATTTGAGATTGGTAAACTATCAATCTGAACCTTTCAATTTTATGTTTATAAATTATTATCTCACAATACAGCAAGACAGATGAATGATTGTATATTTTTTATACGTTGCAGGTCTTTTCAAGTATGTGTGTCGTATCAACCTGCTCCGATACTTTTCCCAAAAAGGTTGAAAATCCCTTCAAATTCGGTCTGTTCGGCTGCTTCTTCAGGTGTCTCTGCAGAAGTCAACTGGTGTCTCTGTAGAAGTGTAAATAGCTTGCATGAGAGATGTCACGGACAGAAAAAACAGTCTTGATCCTAAACAGATTAATCCCATGGTTAGTGAATTTCAAGCAATTTACTGTCTTTTTTTTATATTACTAACATAATTGGAGATCTATTTTATTTCATGTATGTTAACTGATGATCTCTATGTAATGGATCATCTTCAATATTCATGGATTCACTAAGGGAAAAAGTAAGAAATATACTTTTACCATCAAATGCAGTGAACAGAAGCTAGTATTCAACTCAGTCTAAATATAGAAGTCTGTCTAGCTAACTCGTAGTGAATGTGTCGTTCATGTTGCTTGCGTCTCTAGGATTAAACTGCTGGTTTATTATCATGCCAAAAAACCATTAAGATTAGACAATTTAGATTATTAACTGCAGGGCGGTGATTTGAAAACTTCTAAAGGCTGTATAAATGATTTTAACCTAAGCAAATAAACATAAGAACGAAAACTGAGTAAGCATAAGAAATAGAAATTCATTAAAAAACAGAGGCTTGAAATTACCATGATTCAAACAAATTGGACAACAAATTAAAAAAAATGGTTAAAAAAACCACCAAACAGAACTAAAATCGCAACATTGAAAACCAAAACAGAAAACTCATAGCACTAGTGAAAAAAATAAGCCTCTGCTCAGAGGTCCTATAACGCCCAGTCTCAATGTAGCCACTTTTTTAGAACTTGTCCTTCTCAACATTTATAGTTAACTCTGGCCTTGTAACATATTTCTGATAAAAATCCTCCTCCAAACCTGTGATTGGTGTCTTTGCTGGTGTCAGATCATTAGATTCAGAATGCTGAGATGAACCACACTGTAAGCTCATAGACCCCTATATTAAAAATGCAAAACAATCAGCTACTAAGGTTATACATAATCCATCAATATATGTATTATTATAATGGAAAATTATCAGACAACCTTAGGAGCATCAGACTTTAAACTTTAGTATACAGAAAGACCATCTTAATAACTTCACCACCCGCAGCCGGATGATTTTGATCTTAACTTGTAAGGCTTCGAGTCTCCAATATGGTTCATCGCAGTCATGTTGATTTTTTTTTGGGTATGGATCAATGATTTTGCTTTGGTTTGCAATGAGACGAAATGACTCACATCCCCTTGGCTTATATAGGAGGAAAAAAGAGTCATAAAGAGAGTATATTCGTATGATAATGTCTTTAATACGTTCAATTTAGCTTGTCAATCACTCATATATCAACGCATAGAATATCAATGTTTACCATATATATGTCATTGATTTATATTCTATATAAATGGAGTATTAATCAGTGGAATCACCTTAAATTTTTACCATATTAAAGGGATATAATGCATTTTGAGTTTATAAAATAGTCAAAACTATATATATACTAACCTAAAATAATTATGGCCACATCTGTCGTATTTAAATGACGTATACCACCAGTAATTAGGGTATATACATTCTTATCTTATAGAGAATATACCATCATAAAATAGTTTAGCAAATTCAAAACGGTTCTCGTAAATTCAATCATTTCCTATAAAGATCTTTCAAGCATCGTTCCCTACATTAATATAAAAAATTACGATATCAATATAAAAAATCGAATTACGATATTTGTGTTCACTTGTTATGATATTTGTTATGCTCCTCGTTAGTTTCTAAAAAATTACAATATCAATATAAAAAATCGAATTACGATATTTGTCTTAACTTTTAATAAAATGGCTTCTGATACATCTTGCATTGAAAAAAAACAAATATTAGATTTTACAATATTATACTACATAATTGCGTAATACATTATATGGCAATGATCTATGGTAGCCTTATATATGGCAATATATTTTGATAAAAAAAGAAATCATGGAATGAGTTAATGGGAAATAGAATTAAGAGAAATAGTAATAATCTTTGACTTTCCTTAAATATGAAATGATGAAATCGCTGATCTTTGACTTTCCGTTTTACATGAAATCATCCAATTATTCATTTTGAACTATAATGTATATGAGGAAATTCGAGTGGTACCACAATGACATTTCTTTGTAATTTCTCTAGTGAATCAAGAGTGATTCTATATATGGGCTGAGAGTGAATATGGTGCCGACACGTCAGCATGACACTCATGTAAATAACTTACACATTTAAGGTTATTTTTTAAAAATGCTTCTTGATTAATAAGATGGGGATATTCTACATTTGGAGCCATAAACCGAAGCTTGAACGGTTATCAAATATATGGGGCACTTCTGATTCCTGACCACGTACGACGCATTTTATGATTTAGGTTATGTTTCTACTATGATACTATATAAGCTAGATCAATGTTACTTCGGTGAATTCATGTCTATTATTTGTGATTAATGCTATCGATATTTTACCACTGATAAGATGATATAGTTAAATACTAATGTACAGTGTACACTATTTAATTTCTCTTGACCAATATTGCTGACGATATTATCCATATGAAACTACATGTTAACGAATCTGCCTAATTAATGATGTCACATATGCAACACTATAATGAGTGTTACGTTATGATTTGAGACATTAAGGAACTCAACTATAATTCCATGAAATTTATGCAAACAAAACAACTAAAAATGAACAGATTTATAACAAAAGGAAACGGACAGATCGACTAGTGGCATGGAGTAACATACTATATGATAGTGATAGTGATGCACACACACGTTTATATATTCTTCTTCTAAAATATCACAAAAAATTAGTGCTAGGAGTGGATGCTGTTGGATTTTCACAACGGCAGTTCAGATTTTATTTTATTGTGGAAAAATGAAGGGATTCATTACGTAATTGATGGTAGCATGGAAACCCTAATCCTATGCACGAGGGACGCCATGTTATTGATATCTAATTCCAAGGCAGCTTGCATTCATTTTCAAACTATGTACCCATAAGAAAATTCCATATATCTTCGACATCAGATTAAAATATTGTAAGTGTATCAGAACCAGTGGCCGAGTTAGACAAAAGTTTTACAGAAAGTTATACAAGGGGCAATGTAATATTTCAGTTTAAATCCATAGGAAGCATCTGAAGAATTTTACCACTTGAATCATAAAATTCTCAAATAATCACCAAAAATAAAAATAATTTTAATATTTGGTAGGGAGTCAACTGCCCCCTTTCTCTTTCTCTCCTCCCGCCACTGATTAGAACAGCCGAAAAGAATACTAGGCCTATCATTTGATAAAAAAAAAGAATACTAAGCCTATCACGGAGCTTTTTGGTTAGCATATTTTATAAATTAATATAATAAAAATGTTCATTATTCAATTTTATTTTATTGATATAATATTTAATTATTTTTCAATTAGTCAGCCTCCCTTCCCCATTTATTTATCATCAATTCAATATAAGTGTTATTTATAAACTAGCTTAGTAGCGTAAGGATTAAATAACTTCGTCAACAGAACCCATGTAAGTTTTGAATATCAGTGTTCATACAACCTTGAAAACTACTTATAAGTTATAACTAATAAAAAAGGACACCGTATTACACCGGCCTTTTGACTTTGCCAGCATAAACTACAATATACACAATATACTCATAACTAGCTGTCTAGAAAATGTAATAAGACATATGTTTTCACCCTTGGTAAGAAAACGAGCCAAACGACACGTTTGTAACATTAATGTCAAAGCTAACATGCCTAATAAGAAGTAAGATCTAGCATTATTAATATCAAAACACATTACAATGATAACTATCAGGTACTAAAACAGTAAAACGTCACAATCAAATCGAAAATAAAGTAGTTGTAGAACAAATAAAAGCAGTGAAATGTCTTGAATCATGATATAAGTTTGGTAAATGAACATTAAATAGCGAATGTATGGAAGTGACAAATAATAAAATAGAAATTAGGGTGATTAGAAATAGCTAGCACGTGGGGAGGGTGTTGACAGTTGTCAGAAATGCCATGCTGAGATGGGGCAAAGAGTCTTCACTCCTTGTGGGTCTCTTTAATTATCTCTTTTCCTCTTCCTTTCCTTCTAATTGCTTATTAACCTAACAGTAAATCATACTCTATGGTCTGTTTATCTGCAGTTCTATCGAGTTTAAACCCTAAAACAGAGTTTCTAGACAAGAAAAATCATATAATGATATTATATTATTAACTATACAACTGTCTTTTTCTTGAACAATAACTCTACAGCTAGTTTTCTTGAACAAAAGCAGCTAGTACTCTTTGATCGAAAAAAAAAAAAGTAGCTAGTACTCTTAATCACATCAGAAACAGAGAACTCTGTTATGCTTTGTATGGTACATTACCATCTCGGGCTTAGTTGGAGAACTCAATTTCCACCGAAAAACATTCATTTCTACTATAGAACTGTATCCTTTTTTCCTTTTCGCAACAAGACAAAATAAAAATATTTATATTATCTATAGTTTTATCTCTTCATTTTGGTATGAGTATTCACTGTTTCAAAACATAAGCATTTATTTCAATCAGGAAACTATATACTGGCTACTGCATTATATGACATCCCGTAAAAGTATTAAATTCATATAGTAATATATTATATAGATAATTTTTAATAAAGAGATATTATTATATGGTTATTTTTGTTTGAGAACTGGATATATTAGTATAGTTTACATGTATATTGTGTTTTATCAACTTTTTATGGATATATTAGTATAGTTTACCAAAAAAAAACATTTTAGTTGTTAGTTTACGTGCAATCCCGATCTTATTATTATTTTAAAATATCTTCCATTTATATATCGCATAATGGGAATATTAGCCCATGTTCAAATAATCAATTTCATACATGAACCATGCATAGGTTCTCACGAAAATATAAATGAACACTTACTCCCCGAATGTAAAAAAAAATACCAGCATTTTTTTTTTTTTTCCCTGAAGATGGATTCATTTCATTCATGCCATAAAGGCAAAATGTGCATACAAGCTTGAAAGAGCCACTCTGCACCAACCCGGTGATCAGAGATTAAAGCCAAAAGAGAGTATACTACCCAGTCCATCTAACGATAATAAGACCTATGACCTCCCTATACAATCACTACACCCAAAAACCTCCATTGAAGACCTCCATCGAAGCAGTTAGAGGTCTCTCATTTCATTGACAAAGAATTCAAATAACCAGGACGGGTGACCCGCTTCCACATAGGAGTGAACGAAACCCTGTTTTGAAACACTTTGAGCAATGAAAAAAGCCCCTCTATTAGCTTGCCTGTTTACTACCTTCAACTCATACTCTCCCACCTCCTTCAGTTCTTTTAAAATCTCTGATCCCTGGAATAAAAAGGATGGCCAAGCATCTGGTCTTGTGACGGCACCAAAGAGATCGTCAAACTCCCCTGCAAATATAACTTTTGTCTGGCATTGACTTTTCATACTTTCAACCGCCCACAACAAAATCACAGATTTTGCTTCTTCATTTGAACCTATCCCAGCAAACGATCTCCTGCTATGGAACAAAACCACCCCTCTCTCATTCCTTAGGACCCACGCCCCTCCAGCAATCTTTTTCTTTTTGTCATAGTGGAATGCCACATTGCACATCTTCCATCCCGGTTTAGGAGGGTGCCAGTTTCGATGGCGAGATGAATGATTCGTTTTCTCCGCTTCTCTCCATTCCTTCTCCAGGTACTAGAGAGGAAAAAATACCAGCATTTACTTAGCAAATAAATACTACTAATAGTTAATAAAATAAAATAAACTGGAACATTTTCAAGTGTATATATTGACGTGATGTGTACACACCTGTTGTCGTCATAACTAAGCGATCCACTGTCCTTTTCTAACTTCAACACTTTTCTTTCTCTCTAGTACCTATATAAACCCTATACGTACATACTCTCTTCAAACACTCGCAGAGTCAAAACCCACGTATCAATGACCGAGTCATACATCTCCTCCGTCAAACAACCGTCTCCGGTGGAACATGAAGAAACCCATCGAACAAATAGCAAGAAACGGGTTAGACCCGACCCGGGTTATCGTGGCGTACGGATGCGGACGTGGGGCAAATGGGTCTCCGAGATCCGTGAGCCACGCAAGAAGAGCCGAATCTGGCTCGGCACCTTCTCCACGGCGGAGATGGCGGCGCGTGCACACGACGCAGCTGCTCTCACCATCAAAGGAGCCTCCGCCGTCCTCAACTTCCCGGAGCTCGCCACTTTCCTTCCTCGTCCAGCTTCCTCCTCTCCCCGCGACGTTCAAGCTGCAGCCGCAGTAGCCGCCGCCATGGACTTCTCCTCCTCTTCTGTCGCGACCTCCGATCCCACCACCGTCGTCCCGGAGACGCAGCTATCTTCCTCGAGTAGCTACTCCACGTCCGCGTCGTCTTCGTCACCGTCTAGCGAAGAAGCCGCTTCGTCGACTCCTGAAGAACTGGCCGAGATAGTCGAGTTACCGAGTCTAGAGACGAGTTACAATGAGCTGTGGAACGAGTTCGTGTACGTTGACCCGACGTACCCACCTAGTTCGCCTTGGTATTTTAATAACTGTTATAGCTTTTATTACAACAGCGACGAAAGTGGCACTTCGATGGCTGAACCTTTCGAGTCTTCCAATTTTTGTCCCCTTTTTCCTTAGTTTTTTTTTTAATTTAATCCCACTGGTTTTAAAATTTTATTGTAGACCAATTTCTATGAGGTTTATTAAATTATTCACAACATAGTTTAATAATTAATACTTGTTCAGCCCTGATTTATCATATAGTATTTAATGTAGTATTGTTTTTTTTTAAATTGATCGGATCTTATAGAACGAGGGCTAAAACAAATCACGCATGAAAAATATTCCATATCTGCCAGCCAACGACAATCCTATAACATTTTAACTAATCATACAAACTAAATATTCAAAACTGATAAGTATATCAGCCTATACCTTGATATAAATAGTCAACTACAAAAATGCATGATGTTGCTACAAAGACAGAAACAGATGTAGTCATCGTCCAATCATATTTTGTTACAAATCTTATATAATAAAGTTGGCTTTTTTTTCTCCTTGGGGGGAATAATGCCATGTGGCATTCTCCTTTTAATAATTAAATTTTTTTCTCAATTCTATTTAATGTGTTTTGGTGTTAATTGTCATTAGATGTTAGTTTATTTTTGTTATTGAGAATTTATTGCAATGGTATTTTAATTTTGGATTGGAACTTTAATTTATTATGAATTTTATGTCTTGATTTTTTTTTTAGATTTCATAACTCTTTATGTTACATATTTTTTAAATACTTTAAACTATTTTTTAATATTCTATATGTCAAATAAAAATACAAAAATGGAAACTAAAGTTAAGTATTTTCATTTATCCAACTTTATTATATAAGATAATAAAACTACTCCCTAACTTTATTATATAAGATAATAAAACTACTCCCTCTGTTTTTTAAAGATGTATGTTTTGGTATTTTCACACATATTAAGAAAACACATTAACTATACATCATTTTTAGAAATTATCAAATTCCAATGCATTTTAACCAATAGTCTTTCAATAAATTCAATTAATTTTATTGAAATTTGCAATTATTGTATAGGAAACATAAAAAATGCATCTTTTGTGAAACAATTTAGTTTTCTAAAACATCTATCTTTAAAAAACAGAGGGAGTAATTCATTTACTAAATCGCGGTTCATCCACGGTTGATCCAATGATCCAAAGACTCGGTAAATCGTCCGGTTCAATATCCAGGTCGGGTGTCAAAACACTGGTTTATAAGATTTTTTTGTATTTGATGTTGACGATGGAGAATGGAGCCTCTACGATTCTCCTTCTTTAACGCAATTAACGTAACCGTCATATAATCAATCTAAAAATTCCACTGATCCCACTCTAATAATGTTTAGTAATTGATAGCGATTCAAGTCCAAAAGACTAACATTTGGTCTATTGATATTGACACATAAACTCTATGGCATCTTCGTATGTTACACTGTCCAAGGAAACCAATAACTTCCATGATGCATGCTATCCGTGTTTACATTTTAAAAACTGTGAACATGATTAATATACTCTTAAAACTTAGGGAAATTGGGTGAAATATACACAAAAAAAACAAAATTCACTAACTAACTAAAAACACCCTCTTTCTCCTACTTTCTCTTCCTATCTCTCTCTACTCTCTACTCTCTCCCAAAATCTATTTTTTTGGTTATTAAGCAAAAAAACCCAACTTAAGGAAAAAAAATAATCATTACTTGGTTGCTAAAGTTATTTAAAGTTGATGTAAACCACACACCACCCTCACCATTAATCCTTTGCACCACACTAACCATTTATTGTCAAAACCATTACTAAATACAATAAATCAGCAAACCTGAATGTCAAAAATAGCTAAAAATTGTCTTTCTCATAATTGTTATAGATGCTAATATCTCATATATAGTTATTTTAATAATTAATATATAGTTCATATATAATTATTTTAATAATTAATAATATAAGTATGTTCTCTATATAAAACATCAACTTTGTTTTATGTTTAAATTTCAACTAAATTAATTTTGTTATAACTATCGACTTTTTATTCTATTTTTATTAAATCTATTAGTAACAACCACTTATGCTATTACACTTTGAACTAAATAACTTCAAACAAAGTAATGCAATACGGTCACTAACCACTATCAAAAAGATCAGAAAATATTATTTTAATATATTTTTATTTTCATATTTAACATATTTTATTTGTTAAGACCATATAATAATTTATAAATTTATGTAAGAGTATAACATACGAACCCGGCGCGTAGCGCCGGAAAATCACTAGTAGGAATATAATTGTTGGTTTATTTATCACCCTGAATCTAATTCACGAAATTTCCCTAGTTAGATCGAGCTAACTACTTCAAATGAATGATTGTGTATTAAAAATACAAAGCAAACCTTACACCTTTGCGTTAAAATCTCAATTTACACACTGTTAAAATGGATAAAAATATAAAAAATGTTAAACAAAAGAAGCAAGAATATAATCAATCTGCAGGTGAACTAATTGCATTCTTATGTTTTACTCTTATTTGACTTTTTGGCATTAGTCAGACATAATTAATGGCTTGACCATTAAATTAACACGTACATGCACTAACTCATATGCAAATCCAACGATGAAAATTTAATACAGTCTTTATTTGTTTTTGGTTTTCTTAGACGAACTTTGTTTTATTTTGTGTCTGAACAAGTCGCTTTTTTCTTACGCAAATCCAGCCACGGGACAAAACCTTTTGATATCATCTTATGTTAAATCAACTAAGTATTGCGTGAGTAAATCAACACCCGCCGCAGGAGGTGATTAAGTTTATAAACCATCTATCTTATTAAAATAGAAACATTCTGTTGGACCTAACATTTATTTTGTAAGTTTTTAAATTAAATACACTTTTATACTTTATAGTTAAACCTACATTAAATCACTAATATTCATTTCTTTATACTACTATCCATGTTTCCAAACATTATACTTATTTCTTTATACTACTATCAATGTTTCCAAACAATATACTTTTATACTACTATCAATGTTTCCAAACAATACATTTTTATAAAATAACTAATACTAGATTTTGACCCGCGCTTTTGAAGCACGGGATATTTTACGATGAAAAATTTTACTAATAATTTAACAAATATTTTGGTAATTTTTAAAGAGTATATATTTAAAATATTTTTGCATTTAAATCAGTATTTTTAAATTCAACCCGATTGTGATTATACCGGTTAATCCGGAGATCTGGCAATTTAATTTATGTTTTTAAAATATTCATATTAAAAAATCACTAAAATCCGAGACTAACCGATTGAACTGATGGATGACCGATATGTAATCTAATTAGATTTAAATTGTAATAGTTTCATAATTTGTAATCTTATGATCGAAATTTTAAAGTGCACTATTTTGCAATTTATGAAATTATAACGTTTCTACAAAATTTTAAAGAGAAAATGATATATATAAAATAACTAAGATTAATTATTGTATTATTTGGAAACATTGATAGTAATATAAAAAATATATTGTTTTGAAACATTGATAGTAGTATAAAGAAATAAGTATATTGTTTGGAAACATTGATAGTAGTATAAAGAAATAAGTATATTGTTTGGAAACATGGATAGTAGTATAAAGAAATAAACATTAGTGATTTAATGTATGTTTAACTATAAAGTATAAAATGTGTATTTAATTTAAAAACTTACAAAATAAATGTTAGGTCCAACAGAATGTTTCTGTTTTAATAAGATAGATTTTTAGTAATTAATCTTAGTTATTAATCTTTGTTATTTTATATCTATCATTTTCTCTTTAAAATTTTGTAGAAACGTCAAAATTCATAAATTGCAAAAATAATGAACTTTAAAATTTGGATTATAAGATTACAAATTATGAAACTATTACAATTTAAATCAAATCAGATTACATATCGGTCATCCATCAGTTCAATCGGTTAGTCTCGGATTTTTGTGATTTTTTTAATATGATTTTTTAAAAAAATCTAAATTGAATTATCAGATCTTCGGATTAACCGGTATAATCACAATCGGGCTGGATTTAAAACACTGATTTAAATGCAAAAATATTTTAAATACATTCTTTAAAAATTACCAAAATATTTGTTAAGTTATTAATGAAATTTTTCATCGTAAAATATCCCGCGCTTCCAAAGCGCGGGTCAAAATCTAGTGTATTATTATCATCCTACATTAACTTAAACTAAAATTAATTGTTACGTTAGTTAATAATGCATTTAACAATTCCGTGGAAAAGGCCATTATCATCGGGATCCGCGGTCAACGGGAGTTCCACCCACTAGCACATAGGTTTATTTAATCTTTGCTCAAATATAGATGATTCTTTTGATAAATTAATGGGGGCCCATTTTATATTCAAATATATTCTCTCCCGTTTCTAAAAGATTTATGTTTTGGACAAATATTTTATTTCAATAATGTATATTTTATGTTCTTATGAAAAAACGTAAATTTTAAGAAAATTAATTGATTTTATTAGATTACTGTTAGTAAAAACTGTTGAAAATTAAAAATTATAGACAACGATATATTTATTATAATGATTTAATGTATTTTCTTAATATATATGAAAACACTAAAAAATCTATCTTTTAAAAACGGAAAAGTATATAACTTTCAGAAAGTATTGCAAAATCACTACGGGGGGTGTATTCAACTGAGAGTTTCAGGTGATTTGTATTAAAATGACAAATCCACTGTTATTCAAACATGAGTTTTAAAAACTCATTTAAAATCCACTGTTATTGAACTTGACATTTCGTCAAGTACTCTGAAATCCACTGTTATTGAAAATATTTTAAGTTGTGGGATTTTAAAGTTTTGAGATGATTTTAGGATGTTTGGGTGGAATTTCTTAGTTAAAAAAAAATAAAACTCAAATCCCATTGTTTTAGGTGATATTCTAGAGTAGTTTAACAAAAATCACCTAAATCTCTGCAACTTATTAAAATCATCTAAAACTCCATTAAAAATCAAATCACATCAAATGCTAAATTGAATACATCCCCCTACATGATGATTGTCTTGATGTCCAGGAAGATTACATACTATGTTTCTGTTCCAACATGTTCATGATCTCATATAAGTTGCTCGTTTAGAACTACGAGATTCCATGTGAATTTGAGTTTAATCGCTTATATAGTTCATCTTTACCTTAAATTCCATCTTTACCTTAAATTCCATCTTTACCTTAAATTATTATAATTCCTCTGTTTTTTTGGAGTTATTATATTTCTATCCTAAAAACAAGAGTCGAAACACATGTTGATGGCTGATTTCAACTATATAATTTTAAAAGATTAAGCATGTTAATAAACTGGTAGCCCAATAGTTACAAAAAGAGGGGGCAAATCATCTGAATCATGAGCTGTTGAATACAAGTGAAAACAGGTCTGATCAATTTATGAGTTTCTCTCTCTCTCTCTAAGTCATTTTCTCGTTTGGAATCTTCCCTTCACTAGTGATGTTCTTTTCATTTTGTAGGAAATTTCTCCTCTATTTCTGGAGGTAAATAAGGAAGTCATGGCCAGGGTGTGGCTAAGGCATAGCCTCTTCCATAACTTTATACTTTTACAGAGATCAGAGTTGAGGCTAACGTATCAGCTTAACTTTGTTTTCAGAGTAGTAACCTTCTATGGTCGCAATATGTTGGGTCGAGGTATCGTTGACCGGATTCTTAGGTTAATGGGCTGAACATGATTCATCTTTGTTAAATGGGTCAATCTTATTTGCATGGGTTTTCCAAAGAGTACAACCCACATTTAGAAAGAGAGAAGTAGAGAAAAAAATAAACAAATAGGAAGGGTTCCATGAGCCTTAGCGATATTCAAAAGCCCATAGCCGTAGTTATAATAAAACTCCACAACAAAGCTCTTTGGCCCATTACTTAAGGCCTCTTACTTGCTGAATCATTTGGGCTCAGCCCGCGAATCCACGAAGCAACTGTTATTAATAGTTTCGCAAAACCGACTTAACCGGAATAAAGGAACGCCAAATAACCGACCTTATCCACACATCACAACACTTCCGTATAAAAATAATGTTTTCATCTTTAACCAAACCCTAAAAGGCTTCATCGAGCCTGATCAGAGACGAAGCTTCGCCTCCGTTCTTCATCGTTCTTCCGCCGCGTCTAATAATCCCTCTCAAATCCGCTCGTCCCGTCGATCAAGTCTCCTCTGAGGTTAGCTTCTTCCATCATCATCTCTTGCTCTTGCTCTCGCTTTCGATTTCTGCTGTTCTTAAGCTTTCTATCGATCTCAAAGCTCACCGATCGTTAAACCCCGTTCTAGTGGGTAATCCATATCAGATTTGTTAGGATTGGAACTAGTCGAGATCTAATTGCTGCGTCGCGAGTTCATCGCTAGAAAACCCTAATTTCTAGAGATCTAATCGTCGCGTCGAGTTTAGAAACCCTAATTTCGATTGGATCTGTGTAGTAACCTAACAGTTTAATCACCATCGTTGAATCTGGTAAGTTCTGATTAGTATCGTTCCTTTTTTTTCTTCTCTTTTTGCAGGTTTTGAGCAATAGGTTGAGCTAACTCACTAACTATGGACCTTCTACCTCCGCCGAAATCAACAGCCACCACGTTCTACGACCACTCGAACGATCCATGGTTCAAAAACCGTTTCACCGAGTCCGAATCCTCCGAGAAAACCGCCTCCGTGGCTTTCAAAGCGGTGCCTCTTTACCTGAAACGGCAAGGCTTCCGTCCCAGGAACCCCGAGGACTTTGGAGACGGTGGTGCTTTCCCTGAGATACACGTTGCTCAGTATCCACTCGGGATGGGTAAGAATAAGTCTAACAAGCCTGGGTCCAAGACTCTCCCTGTTACTGTGGATGCTGAAGGGAACGTGGTGTTTGACGCTATTGCGAGGCAGAACGAGAACTCTAAGAAGATTGTTTACTCTCAGCATAAGGATATTATCCCCAAGGTGCTGAAAAACGATGGGGGTGAGGATGGTGTTGTGGATGAAGAGGAGGAGTTGCAGAGGCAGATACAGGAGACTACTGAAGAGACTAAAGCTGCTATGGAGAAGATTGTGAATGTGAGGCTGAGTGCTGCGCAGCCTACTAATGTACCCAGGCAATCTGGTGACTCGCAGTATATTAAGTATAAGCCGTCTCAGCAGTCTTCGGCTTTTAATTCAGGAGCTAAAGAGAGGATTATTAGGATGGTGGAGATGCCTGTAGATCCTCTTGATCCGCCAAAGTTTAAGCACAAGAGAGTCCCGAAGGCTTCTGGCTCTCCTCCTGTTCCGGTCATGCATTCACCGCCCAGGCCTGTTACTGTTAAGGATCAGCAAGACTGGAAGATCCCTCCTTGTATCTCAAACTGGAAGAATCCGAAAGGTTACACTATCCCTCTTGATAAACGTCTCGCTGCTGATGGGAGAGGTTTACAAGACGTTCAGATCAATGATAACTTTGCCAAGCTATCTGAGGCTCTCTATGTAGCTGAGCAGAAAGCTAGAGAGGCGGTTTCGATGCGGTCAAAGGTGCAGAAGGAGATGATGATGAAGGAGAAGGAAAGAAAAGAGCAGGAGTTGAGAGCTCTTGCTCAAAAAGCTCGTTCTGAAAGAACTGGTGCTCCTGCGAGTATGCCTGTCTCTGTAGACAGGGCTAGGAGTGAAAGTGTTGACCCAAGAGGTGATTATGAGTATGACCATGACCGCGACCGTGAGAGGGAGAGGGAGAGGGAAAGGGAAAGAGAGAGGGAAGGGCCAAAGGAGAGTAGAGAGGAGATGGAAGAGCGGATAAAGAGGGATAAGATAAGAGCAGAGCGTCGCAGGGAAAGAGAGAGGGAGAGAAGGTTGGAAGCTAAAGATGCTGCCATGGGGAAGAAGAGCAAGATCACGAGAGACAGAGACCGTGATATCAGTGAGAAAGTCGCTCTTGGAATGGCCTCTACAGGAGGAGGCAAAGGCGGCGAAGTTATGTATGATCAACGACTCTTCAACCAAGAGAAGGGAATGGATTCAGGTTTCGCAACCGACGACCAGTACAACGTATACGACAAAGGCTTGTTCACCGCACAGCCCACTCTCTCAACGCTCTACAAGCCTAAGAAGGACACAGATGAAGAAATGTACGGAAACGCAGACGAGCAGCTCGATAAGCTCAAGAACACCGAGAGATTCAAACCAGACAAAGCTTTCACCGGTGCTTCCGAGCGGTCGGGCAAGAGAGAACGACCTGTGGAGTTCGAGAAGGAAGATGAACAAGATCCTTTCGGTCTGGACCGTTTCGTGTCCGATGTGAAGAAAGGTAAGAAGCCTTTGGACAAAATCGGGTCTGGTGGAACGATGAGAGCTAGTGGCGGTGGCGGAAGCTCTTCTCGTGATGACTATGGTGGTTCTGGTCGTACCAAGATCAATTTCGAACGCAGTGGTCGTTAGAAAGTCTCATCAATCTGATGTTTCGATTCCAAATACATGGTTTGTTGCTGTTTGGCTTCTTATTTGGATATGTGGAAACAGTTTGCTTTTGATTCAGTATTTATGTTGTAGTAAGGCTCTAAAACTTGTCAAATACTGTCTTTCACAACTTATGGATCTTTAAGAAGAGTTTGAGCTTTATTTTGTTACAAAAACTTTGTATTTTTATGTTCGGTTTATATAATGTTTTGTTTGCATTTCTGATTCAGGAGAAAAACCAAAGACAAAACATATGGTCTTCTTCTCTAGTCTTATCTGCAGGCTTAATGGTACCACCACTAAGGCAACAACGCATTACTTCACCGTCTTTCACATTCGGAATCATTATACTACTCCGGCCATTGACGAATCTTCCGTCCCTATCTCGACTATATCACCTCAAGACCGTAACAAGTTCTTAGCTAACCTCTTATCAAACAGCAACAGCCTCGCTCGTGTCCGCCGCATCCATGGCGACATCTTCCGTTCACGCATCCTCGATCAAGACCCGATCCCTTTCTTACGCAACAACATCATGCGAGCCTACCTTCGCCACGACTCCCCTCTCGACGCGATCCAAGCGTACATCGACATGGTGAGATCGGACGTCCTACCCGATCGGTACACTCTCCCGATCCTAACCAAATCCGCCGCTCAGATCCGCGATCTCAAATTAGGGAAGCAGCTTCACTCCGTCGCGGCGAAGCTAGGGTTCGCGCGCGACGAGTTCTGCGAGAGCGGGTTCGTCACGCTCTACTGCAAAGCGGGGAAGTTCAGGGACGCGCGCAAGGTGTTCGACGAAAATCCCGAGAGAAAGCTGGGGTCTTGGAACGCGATCATCGGAGGGTTGAACCAGGGGGCACGTGGCAAGGAGGCCGTGGAGATGTTCGTTGAGATGAGACGAAGCGGGTTTGAGCCGGATGATTTCACTATGGTGAGCGTGACGTCTGCTTGCGGCGGATTAGGTGACTTGGGGTTGGCCTTTCAGCTGCATAGATGCGTTCTTGAAGCTAAAACCGATGAGAAGTCTGATGTCATGATGATGAATTCGCTTATTGACATGTACGGGAAGTGCGGGCGTATGGATTTAGCGTGCCGGGTGTTCGAGGAGATGCCTGAGAGAAACGTTGTCTCGTGGACGTCTATGATCATGAGTTACGCGGCTCACGGGAGGACGTTAGAGGCGTTGGAAGGGTTTCGTGAGATGAGGGAGGCGGGTGTTAGACCAAACGGTGTCACGTTCCTTGGTGTTCTAAGTGCTTGCGTCCATGGAGGGCTTGTGGAAGAAGGGAGAGGCTATTTCGAAATGATGAAGTCTGAGTTCGGTTTGGAACCGGGTTTGTCTCACTACGGATGTGTAGTTGATCTGCTGAGCCGGGACGGGCGGCTTGAGGAGGCTAAGACGGTGGTGGAAGGGATGCCGATGAGGCCTAGCGTGGTGGTTTGGGGTTGTTTGATGGGTGGATGTGAGAAGTTTGGGGATGTTGAGATGGCTGAGTGGGTGGCTAAGCACATGGTTGAGCTTGAGCCGTGGAACGATGGGGTTTATGTGGTTTTGGCTAATGTGTATGCGTTCAGAGGGATGTGGAAAGATGTTGAGAGAGTTAGGAAGATGATGAAGGAGAATAAGCTTGTCAAGGTTCCTGCTTATAGCTCCACCACGACGCTCTAATAATAATAATCACATGCTTACCTATTAAGTGTGTCTCTTTTCAAACCTGATCTACTTTTGTTCTTTATCATTGGGGGTTTACATCTTTGTCTCTCTCTACTTACATTCAGTGAGATAGTTGCTAGTACAATAACATCACTATCATCAACATAATTAACCAAATGTGGCTTCTTAAACATCCAATTTTCATTAAACAATTGTTATGCTAATCTGCAAATAAGACCAAAAATACACATTTTCTAAGCCCGTTTATTGGGGTCAAGCTTTGAGGCCTGCAAGCGTTTGGTAAGCCACCTTATATCATCAGGTGACTAGAATGTATACGACTTGCGAAGTCAAGTGCAGGCTGTGCAGCTACTTATACAGTGAAAGACTCAAATGATAGTGTATAAAACTTGTTTTATATACCCATCTGAAAATATTAAAAATTCCAGGGGACTAAATATCATAGAAATGAAAACTGTTGGCTTATACCACCCGGATTTCAAAATTAGATATACAATAGTCATTCAGTTTTGACCAAACGCATATATTAGATATTAAATCTTTTTTTGGTACTATAAGATAATTCAATCTTCATGACAACATTTATCATTTTGATTAGTATGTACATATACACACACACACATGCATGTGTCGTCGTCGTGTAAGCCAAATCTATGAAAGGTTATAATATGAATTAGCTATCAGAGGTTTGAACGGGCAAACATTAGATAATCTTGCTTCCAAATATGTGACAACAAGGTTGATAGTATTGAGCAAAAAATAAAGATTGATAGTAAACTCAAATTAATCAAATATGATATCGTCTGTATATGTCCATTTTGATAATTGAATAGACTTGTGAGGCGGATCAATTTAATCAACAGATCAGTCCGAATCAAACAGTTTTTTTTGGATACCTTTACTTTTAATCAACAGTTCATGAAAGTTAAATACTTTTTTCTATTTTCATAACTACTTTATAGTTTATACACATCATAATACTTTAAAATATTAATGAAACTTATAACTGTTTTCTCTAAATATTTTTTTTCGTTGAATTAACATAAGCTTTTTGATATCTCAATGAAAAACAAGACTTAAAATAAGTTATCTTCAGATTGGAATTTTTATTTAAAATATTCACTCCTAATATTATAGCTTACAGTATATCGAATATACGACAATTGGAAAATGACAGCAAACGATTTTTTCAACAATCCCGTATGACATGAAACGACATTTGCTACCGTCACGTATGACATCAAAATTAATGTATTTCCAAGAAAAGAGACAAAAAATTGTTCAAAGAAGGGAAAGCATTAGATCAGTCTCTCTCACCGCTCACGTTCAGAGATAAAATAAAGCATTAACAACAAACTTTTTTACCAAGGGAACGAATAATCAAACAATTCATATAATATTGCAAACAAGAAATGGATAAGACTGTCACAAGACATCAACTGTATCTTCAAACTTTATAAATAACTGGTCTTCTTTTTTTCTGAAAATTTTCATCTATTGGTTACTTCACAAATAACCAAAAAAAAAACACTCATTTTCTCTCTGCTGTTGAGAAAAAGAAGAAGAACCAGAAAGGTGAGGATATTCAAGATGGGGAGCTTAGGAGAAGAAGCTTTTGAGAAGCTTGTGATCGATTACATGGAGTTGGAGTCTCCAGTGATCGCCTCCGATGATTTGGAGAAACCTTCAAGTGTTGTTCTTATCACTCTTCAGGTCTATATTTATTCTCATCCTTTTTTCAATGCATATTTATCTCTCTTTTTCTGTATAAAACTTAATAACTATATTTACAGGATGCTCTTGGAACAAAAGGAGAAAAAGAGAAGGATGTTGAAGAGAAGATAAAGTCATTTATCAGAAGAAGAAAATTAGCATACAAAGGAGACGACGAGAAGAAAGATGTGATGAAAGAGATTGTATCTAAGCTTAGATCTCACGGCTATGATGCTGTTATCGCTAGAACCTCGTGGGACTCTTCTTTTGATCGGCTTGAAGGTAATAACAAAATGTGATATTTTGTTTTTTTTCCTTACAGAAAATTTAGAAAAGTATTCATGTGATTTAATCTTTGCAAAGTTGAGGAAATTTTCCTTCGATTTTTGAAAGTTAGAGAAGGTCAAGTTTTTATTTTTTTTTTGTTGTTTTGTGGAAATGTCACAACAGGATGTAGAGTGTTTCGATGCAAAAGAAAGTACGAGTTTATTGACGTCATGGTGTCTAGTGATCGCGACGGTGATGATGCAAACAAGCTGAGACGTGTGATAGTTGATCTTGATTTCAAATCTCAATTTCAGCTGGCGAAGCAGACAAGTGGTTACAAAGACGTGACTGAAATGCTTCCGACAATATTTGTTGCGTCAGAAGCGAGACTCAAAAGAGTTGTTTCGTTGGTTTGTAATGAGATGAAAAAGTCGATGAAGGAAGAAGGAATGCCTAGACCACCGTGGAGGACTAAGAGATACATGCAAGCCAAGTGGCTCTCTGAGAATCGTCTAAGAGTGTCTGCTTCTAAGAAAGGATCTTGGTCTATGTTTGATGATGGTCAAGAAGGTGAAGATGTTGGAACAACGAGTCGTGGTGGCACTGGTTTGAAAACTAAGTGTTGTTTTCCTATTTTCTAAGAGGATTGCGCCAAGTTTTTTTTATTTATCAATTTTATAAGAGGAAAAAGGAGTACTGAGGTCGGATTTTGAATATTAGTTGTGTTTTTTTTTCTTTTGGTAAAACATTAGTTGTATTTCTGTTTGTTGCTTCATATGGTTGTTCCTTTCTTTCGGGGGTGTTCAACAAAATCAAAGAAGTGAAGTGGGGCTTGTTGTATCAGGTATTTTCTGATGCTATATTGCATTTTTTACTTGTATTAATAGCCCCTATATATAAAAATATAATATGTTTTGTCTTCTGTGTAAATGTCCGTTTTTGTATCTAGTATACCTTTTATGGTTTAAGATATTTGATTATGTTGGATAATACTGATTAGAGGACTGGACTACCTTTTCTTGATTCTCTTTAAATTTTTTGAGTGACTAGCATCTATGTTTTCTCCAGTCCAAGATTCTATTGTGGTGTTTAAAACGCTTATATAAATTTACTCCCTAAAAATGTCATGAGATGAGAAATGAGACGACAAATAATGGAATAATGATATATTTTATGTTGCATATAGTTTGTAGAATATATTTAAGGAAATATTCTAAAAGCTCATATCGTTGATAAATGAATTATGTTTTTGGCTTTTGTGCTAATTCTAAATTTTGTCATAATATATAACATATAAATATATAATTAACGTTAAAAACACACTATTTTCACCATTACAATGGGAAGATATTGATCTCTATAGAGTATAGAGAATGCCAAGTTGGGTTAAAAAAAATTATCGTCATAAATATTAGAACGCGTCTTCATTAGTTTAAGTTGCGTGGAGACTTTTTTTTTAGTAATGTAAAAAAATCAGATAAATCATTTGATTAATATTACTAATGGTCACCATCAACACTAGCGTCTTCTATAAGTCGGAATTAGTCATTGCTTTTATGGTTTTAAGACTCTGTTATGTAATTATATTTCGTTATTAAAGGTAAAACGAAATTACAATTTTAACTGATATACCATAGTAAACTGAGTTGGATCACATAAAAATTTCAAAATATTTGGTTAAAAGATTAAAAGAGAAAGAAATTCTCTTTGAAAAATGTTTGGCTGAACTTTCTTGTTCAGACAATTAATCAATAATCGATTTAAATGCACTAGCTTTCATAAAGTCGAGGTGATAATTTTTTTTCTTGCATAAATATGCTATATGCACTGGCTTTCATAAAGTCGAAGTATGTAGCTTAGTTTTGCAATATATATCTAAATCAGAGTCATATCCTCTAATAAGAATGATGAGGTGTATCAAACCCAGATCAAATATATAAAAACGAAACTTCGACTAATTAATAACCATCCATCACTCTCAACTCTATATTCGTAAGTAATCTTCTTTTGTCTTATCTATTTCTTCACGCTTTAGTCTTTCGAGTTAATCCTCGAGATCTTGAAAGAAATTTCGACTAAACTCACATTTTTAGCAAAAAAAGAGAGAGACTAAACTCACATTTACCAAATCATAAGTAATGTAAGTAGTTAACAAAGAGATAAGCATTGTGGGCTATAGTATAAAATTAAATACATCTTTTATTGAATATTTCCTCAGTTTCAAATTAATCTATATTTTGAGTTTTAATAAAACACTATTTTGGGAATGAGAGTAAAGAGAGATATGAAGAGAAAGTAAGAGAGGGTGACGAGGTTTTTATTATTTAATGAATTATAGTTTTTTATTAGTTATAAAATCTAATTTTCCTTAAATCTTAGTTTCAAATGTATCGTTTTTTGTGATTTTTTTTTTAATACTCCCTCTGTTTCAAAATAGACGACGTTTTAGGATTGTGCACGATTATTAAGAAACTTATTTTTAATCTAAAAAATATCATTAAAATATAAATTAAAAATTGTTCAACCAATCACAAAATAAATTACATTTTATCATTGGTTACACAGTTTTTGATAAAGTCAAAAAGTACATTGATATACTAAAACATCAACTATTTTGAAACATCAAAAACTCCCTAAAACATCATATATTTAGAAACGGAGGGAGTAATTTTTAATCAATCAAAATTTAGTAAATACAAATAATTTTCCTTCTAATATATAATTTATCACTATTATCTATTAAAATTGCATTAAAAAGTAAAAAGTATATTTTTGAATCTTTTTTCTAAAATTTAAATTAATTTAAAATGAAGGGAGTAATAATTAAAAAGAGAAGACATTTACGATGAAAAGATAGGGAAGCAGCAGAGAGGATCTAGTGACATAAATGAATAAAAACATTCGATTTGAAAGGGATAGTCAGAAACTGCTTATGATGAAGGAATAGTCTCGAGCTCCTCAATTCTGTAAGTGTTTTTATTACTGATATGACAATTTTATTATTACCACCAGACGAATATTTCTCGAAGATAGAATCGTGTTAGTTGACTTTAATAAAAATTGAAAAAAATGAACCCAACACATTCAATGCATGAACTTATGCCAAAATACATAATCTGATGTAATAGTGAAAATCGGTTAGAAATTACCCATGTTCGGAAACTCGCTAGACGTTGTGCGTTCGCTCGGGGTGGGCCTAGCGCCTAATGACAAAATCGGGAATTAAGTGGAGATTAATCGGGGATTAGTTTTAGGGTTTTTATAAATAATCTTATATATATATGATATAAATGCGTGAAAAGCAAGAGTAGATGATGTAGTCTAGTGGTACGGTCATTCATATCTCTCGTATAGGTCGTGGGTTCGAGTAGTTGCGGCTGCGTTTTTTTATATTTCTCATTTCCGCATTAATAAAATCGAAATTACCTAATTATGCTTGTCTTCTTCATCAGCCATCACGACCTGCAACCGTAATTTCCGCCATTCAACTTTTTTTTCTTTCAATTTTCACATATTTGTACTTGTTTTTTGATGTTCTAGACCAATTATAACATGTTTCTACTTTCAATCATGATTTTCAACTTGGAATTTAGGAAAAAAGTGATGTTTTGTTTCAGATCCGAATTTTCTGGCGATTTGACCCAAATCGCTACGGTTGAGTGCCAAACAACGTTTTCCCGGCGATTATACGGGTGTAGGCGCCGCGTTTTCGAACATGGGAAATTACTAGAAAATTAGATGTAGAAGTCAAAGCATAAATCACAAAATGTCTAAACCAAGAATTTTCTTGATAGTGTCGTAATATTATATTATTATAAATAGTTAATAATACCCAGAATTGGGATGTAAAAATACAGTTAGAAAATTTGTGGAAGGTTATATAAATATATAGATAAACAAGGGTTGTTTCAAAATAAAAAGACAAAGAAGGGGTTTAATGTGAAATAAAGTGTGTCATATATGACAAGAAATCAGAATGCTTCCAGAAATGAGACAGAGAGTTGTGTCAGTTTCACTTACATCATTTGTCAGGTTAAGAAATCCAACGAGCAGTACAGCAGCAGCCGAGCAAAATATATTTTCTTTACTCAATTAGCTATATTTTATATTTTTCTCTTTTCTTATTCTATACCAAAATCGGGCATTATTACCTTTTTTACGTCAGACTTTATTCAGTAAAAGCAACTTTATTGGCTTATCCTTGAATTTAGATATCTCTCACCAAAATTATTATTTAGTTTAATATTTTTTATTTAAATTATTTATTTATTTTCAAAATAAATTGAATAGAAAAAAGATATGTGGTGATATTGGCTTCTTATATATGTGAACCTGATTCTCTTTTCTTTTTCATGTTTTTATATTTTTTGATTTTTTTTTAATTTCAGACATTCTATCTAGAACCTATCGAATATTTCTAAAACATACTCCACAACTCCACAAAAATAATTGAAACATATTTATTCGTAGAGACTAGAGAGTAACATATTCTACAACTCCTCAAAAATCTATTTTCAGGAAAGTATGTAATCTTTTCTTATAAGAAGTGTGATTGGTAATATGTGGAGTGAAATAGAGAAACAAAAAATTAGAAATGAAAGTGAAAAAAAAGAGTAGTGACTCAATGTTATTTATAGTGTGTAAATAATATCATTTTTAGAGTAAAAATCAAAAGAAAAAATTTTTACTCTTGGTGAGTTTATAAAGTTACCAATCAAGTAAACACATGTCTTCGCTTATTTTTTCTTGCTACTATTCAAATGAAGAAAAATGAAAACACATATTTACTCTCACGTGAATGAGATTAGATATTTCCTAGTTTATAATGTGATTAGTAATTTTAGAATAAATGAGTGGAAAATAAATAGGTAAAATAAGAAAAAAAATAGAAAGGAACAAAAGCTGGAGTAAATATGTTTATAGCATGTGTCTACATTTTTTTTTTCCATTTGAATAGTAACCAGAGAAAATAAGTGAAAACATGTGTTTACTTAATTGGTAATTTTTTGGAATAACCAAAAGTAATTTTTAAATTTTATTCTAGAAATAAAATTTAGTCACACATTTTTAATTTTCTTCCTTTTTCTTACCTATTTGTTTTCATCTCATTAATGGAACCTCGGCTGAGGTGCCCGCCACCCAGCCGGGCTTTGTAGCCTGGTGGTAATGGAACCTCGGCTGAGGTGCCCGCCACCCAGCTTCGAAACCCGGCCACAGCGATTTAACATACTTACTGCTGGGGCGCTGGACCCCTTCGGGGGATATTTGGGAAAGTGGCTGCCCAGACACCAGAGATACCAAAAAAAAAAAAGAATGAGTACTAGTTACCGTTTTTATGTGGTTTCTTGTGTATAGGGATTGTTCTCTCATCTCTCAGTTTAACTATTAAAACAAATTTGTTTGTTTGAAATAAAATAGTATGTGGAAGCCCCCTTGGTCCAATGGTTTGACTAAGGGTTCATGTAATGCTTCTACACCCAGAGGTCTGGGGTTCAAACCCCAGAAAATACCAAATTATGCAGATTATGGAGAAACAGATTACAGGAGATCTTCAGCTTGGTGCATGGCGTACCATCGAACATGGATCTCATAGGACGGCTCGGAGAGGTGCAGTCAGACGTGTATTCTCACAAGATGGTAGAATTGTCAGCTGTATAATCGTCTTTGTAATATTCTTATAATTGTAATAGCATAATTAATCGATAATAATCGATCCAGACGTTCAAAAAAAAAAGAAATAAAATAGTATTTTCCCACAGAAAAAAAATTCACACTAATAGAGTTAAAATCTAAAGAGAAAAAATATATTTATTTTTTCTTGCTTAAAAATTTATATATCTTTTCTTTTTACAAAATCACATCCAGAATTATTTTAGTTGAACCTAGAGTAATACTCGTATTGTGTGTATATATTACTTTGTGTAAATAGAAAAATAGAGTAAATATAGAAAAATCTAATTTTATCTGGTAACAATCAGTGCAACTTAAAGTAATCAACATTTCAGCAAAAAATATTTTCACTAAAAGTATGATATAGTCCCAGCCGAAATCTATCTTTTAGGAATTCTTTTAGTACACCTGCTAGGTCTAACAATCCAATTATGCTGTATATTTAGGCTATTTGTATGATTTTGGAAAAATAATTTAATCTTTTTTTTTAACTTCCTCAAGTTAACATTTTCATGATTAGCAATATGTACGAGAAAAATCAATTAAACTGTACCGCGAATAATATACATACACAGACCCAGGATTCGACGATCTCTGGCTAATCTCGTCATGTACGAAAGAACCTGATCACAATCTTCTTCTTTCATCGTCTCTCCAAAATGATGGTCTCACACCGTCACACGCATGTATTTGGTTCTTCTATACTCCATATCAGATTTTTTGTATGTACCATGAGGAAGAATCTTAGTATAAACTAATTTACACAGAACTCTTGTGTTCTCCTTCACACCATATGGCTACCTGATCATAATTTCATTTCAGCAAACATTCTTATGCTATACAGGCCTTGTTCAACTCATCCGCACACAGACGAACCTGTATTACCAATTATAGGGCAAATACGCACCTTTTAAAGTCGCAAAAACGAGATGTGTGTAAGCTCGGATCTTAGCTTGAACACGAACAGAAATTCTGTATAAAGAATAACTCTCTTTATTATGTGTTTAGAAAATAACTCAAAACTAAACACCTTGAATCTCTATTCCACCACATCTCTCACAACTCAAGAGACGTGTTTATATAGCAAATAGATAACTCTTATTTCCTTTTTCCTATAGTAATTAGATATCTCCTAATACAATGAGGAATGTTAATTTCCTATTTTCTAAACCGACTTGTTTAATGGAAACTTAGGCTCCAAGCTATTGAAGCTTACCCAACACCTTTTGGAATTACGCGCTGCGGAGCCGCCTAGAATAAACCGAATCCCTGATTTGGTGGAATTTTCTAGAACAAAAGAGCGTGATTCATTGTACTTTGTTCCACCAACCATGAATATTACCACCTTTTGCAGCCAGTTTAACCACAAATTATGTAACGCTACATTTTTTAAATAAGTTAATGCAAATTTTTACGCATAACATAACTCAGTAAAGGAAGTGAAGGGCAAACGATGGCGACTTCGGTGAACTAGAGAGGAGATATCGAGATTGACTCGATGATGCTCGTCGCTATTTACAGTTCAGGCGAAGAAGATGATGATGAAGGGGTTGGGAATCGTGATTCCGGCTCGGCTTCGGTGTCCCGGTGTAACGAAGAGCGGCGTTCTCCGGTGAAGACTCTCGACGGTGACGATGCGGGGATGTGTGACGCGTGTAACTCGATTGACGAGGTTAGACACGTGTCCCGTTTGTGCTTCAGCTTAGACGTGTGTGATGGCACGTGGCAGTGACGCGTCCGATCTGATAGAGTGTTTCGGTCTCTTTGGGTGTTTGAAAAACTTGGGCCTTTGTTTGGGCCTTGCCGTTTGTATGTTTTTCTGTGTTGTTTGGTTGGTCTCCCAACTTTTGTTTTTCTGTGTTGTTTGGTTGGTCTCCCAACTTTTGGGCTTTTTGTATAAAGTTCTCATGGGCTTCAGTCCTTTTATAATAATATATCTAGATGGAAAAAAAAAAACTCAGTAAACCGTGAGACTACACATGACAGTACCGTCCCTGTTATAAATAATCTCCAACAAAAGAGTAGTCTACATTAGTTCCAATAAACCCCAACTTTATTTTTGGTGAAGAGTAAAGACAAATGGCGAATAGTATGATATTACTAACTTTAGGGTTGAAACGCAGAATCTACATGAATTTATTTCTGATTTTAAGTTTTAAACTAATTAAAATTAGACATACTTATACATTAGATAGTATTTACTTGAACTTCCAGTATAAATTTTGGATTGATTTAGCATCAAGCTTTTTCTCAAACCAAAGATTAACAAACAAATAGTCTTCAAGACTTCAATCTCAAGTAAAACCTAATATATCCATATTGTAATGCTGTGTCCAGCTCTTCACCTAACCTTTATTACACTATCATAATTTATTTATCTAACCATTGCATCACCACGACAAATTAATTTTTCCGTTTCATATTAAATGTCGTTATAGAGGAAAATTTTGTTTAAGAAGATGAAGGCTTTATTACACTATCATAACTTATACACTAAAACCAAATTTTCATATTTTTGAAATTTTGTCAAAATCCGTAGAATAAACCCTTTTAAAATAATGATTTTATGGTAAATCTTCTATATACTGAAGTTTATACTCTTCACTTTTGTTTAAAAATTTCAAACCACATTCTACTTTTGAACTAATGTATTCTAACTTATTTTTCATGGTATATAGGAATCATTCTAATTTTTTAATATTTAGTTTAGTAAAATTTCAAAATACTGCCAAGATCAATGGAATTAGCATTATAAAATCTTCATTATCTAGAGAAACGGAGAATACAAAGGTTCTAAACTCTTTGACCATCATCTTATGTTAATGCTCGATGAAAGTATACACTAAAACCAGATTTTCATATTTATGATTTTTTTTCAAAATCCGTGTGTTAACCCCCTTTTAAAATAATGAGTTCTCGGTAAATCCTCAATATACTTAAGTTTATTTTTTCACTTTTGTTTAAAAATTTTCAAACCATATTATACATTTGAATTAATGTATTCTAATTATCTTTCATGGTATATAAGAATCATTCTAATTTTTTCAATATTTAGTTTACTAAAATTTCATATACTGCCTAAAATAATGAAATTAACATTATAAAATCTTTATTATCTAGAGAAACGGAGACAACAAATGTTCTAAACTCTTTGACCATCATCTTATGTCAGTGATATATGAAGCTATACATTAATACCAGATTTTCATATTTTTGAATTTTTTCTCAAAATCCGTGGGTTCTCCTTTTAAAATAATGAGTTTTCGGTAAATCCTCTTTATACTAAAGTTTATACTCTTCAATTTTGTTAAAAAATTTAGAACCACATTATAAATTTGAATTAATTTATTCTAAACTATCTTTCATGGTATATAGGAATCATTCTAAATTTTTAATATTTAGTTTACTAAAATTTTGTATACTGCCTAGAATAGTGGAATTAGCATTATAAATCTTCATTATAAAATCTTCATTATCTAGAGAAACGGAGACAACAGAGGTTCTAAACTCTTTGACCATCATCTTATGGCAATGCTATACGAAGCTATACATTAATACCAAATTTCCATATTTTTGATTTTTTTTTTTAAATCCGTGGGTTAACCCCTTTTAAATAATGAGTTTTCGGTAAATCCTCTAGATACTGAAGTTTATACTCTTCACTTTTGTTTAAAAATTTCAAACCACATTCTACATTTGAATTAATGTATTCTAAACTATCTTTCATGTTATAAAAGAATCATTCTAATTTTTAATATTTAGTTTACTAAAATTTCATATACTTCCTAGAATAGTGGAATTAACATTATAAAATCTTCATTATCTAAAGAAACGGAGACAAAAGAGGTTCTAAATTTTTTGACCATCATCTTATGTCAGTGCTATATGAAGCTATACATTAATACCAGATTTTCATATTTTTGATTTTTTTTCAAAATCCGTGGATTAACCCCTTTTAAAATAATGAGTTTTCGGTAAATCCTCTATATACTGAAGTTTATACTCTTCACTTTTGTTTAATCATTTCAAACCACATTCTAAATTTGAGTTAATGTATTCTAAATTATTTTTCATGGTATATAGGAATCATTCTAATTTTTTAATATTTAGTTTAGTAAATTTCATATACTGCCGATATCAATGGAATTAGCAATATAAAATCTTCATTATCTAGAGAAACAGAGACTACACAAGGTTCTAAACTCTTTGACCATCATTTAAGTTGTGCTCGACGAAACAATACACTAAAACCAGATTTTCATATTTTTAAAATATTTTCAAAATCCGTGGGTTAACCCCTTCAAAAATATTAAGTTTTCGTTAAATGCTCTATATACTGATGTTTATACTTTTCACTTTAGTTTAAAATTTTTAAACCACATTCTACATTTGAATTAATGCATTCTAAACTATCTTTAATGATATATAGGAATCATTCTAATTTTTAATATTTAGTTTACTAAAATTTCATATACTGCATAGATTAGTGGAATTAACATTATAAATCTTCATTATATAGAGAAACTAAGACAACAGAGGTTCTAAACTCTTTGACCATCATCTTATGTCAGTGCTCTATGAGCTATACATTAAAACCAGAATTTCGTACTTTTGATTTTTTTTTCAAAATCCGTGGGTTAACAACCCCTTCAAAAATATTGAGTTTTCGTTAAATGCTCTATATAATGAAGTTTATACTCTTCACTTTAGTTTAAAAATTTCAAACCACATTATACATTTAAATTAATGTATTCTAAACTATCTTTCATGGTATATAGGAATCATTCTAATTTTTAATATTTAGTTTACTAAAATTTCATATACTGCATAGATTAGTAGAATTAGCATTATAAAATCTTCATTATCTAGAGAAACAAAGACCACAAAGGTTGTAAGACCCAAACCTGGATCCCATGATCCAACCAGTCCGCGGTCTTACCTAAACATTTAAGTGCAATTCAGCCGGTTAAGGTCCAATCTTTACTTAGGCATTTTTCAATCATTTGAGGTTCATGCAATAATAAAATCAATGCGGAAGCTTAAGGCAAACATCATATAATATATATATATATATATATATAATATATATGTCAAATGTGATCCATACAAAGTATTCAATCATTCAGTTGCACAATAGCTAACATAAATCCAATGTAAACAACAAGTCACTACATC
>NC_079519.1:1520195-1542477 GCF_000801105.2 Raphanus sativus | reverse complement strand
AATGTGAGAGAACCTACCTTCTTAAGGTCTTGCATGGAGAATATTCCAACGCAAATTTCACCATTCACCATCCACTGCAAACAACATTTAATAGGTAAAAAGATAAAAAAACATACACATAAATATATAATAAAGCAGGAAGAAGTAAATAAGAAGCAGACAAGCTCAACAAGAAAGTTTTCTAATCAGATTTTTATCAATGAATGAGTTATTTAATCAGACTATGAGTCACGATACCGCAAAGAGCGCATAATAGTCACCTTTTCCGTACGGCAGTTAGGTTCACAACTATGGTTTAATGAAACGACGCTAGATTTCCCTTTGCACCAGCATCTATTACCTGCATTAACAAAAAAACTTACAAAGTTTACTGCAAAATGCAACACAACCAACAGAGGTGACCTCTCTATGCATAGACCAGTTCAATAAATGTGCAAGGATAAAATAGGCTTTTGCAATAAAAATCGTTTGAAGCCATTTTCATATGTTACTTTAGAGCTTACGCAAGATGGTGATACTGATAAAGATACATACGAGTGTCAGACGAAAAAGACAAAGAGAGAGGATAGTCTCGTCATCTTACGTTTGCAAAGGTCAAATAAGAAACCTAAAAGTAACTAACCACAGCTGCAAGCAAATTGCTTAACCAGAAAAGGTTTTACAAAGATGGAACTTTCACTTCTTTTAATTATGCATCTAAAATCAGAAAAGAGACGCATTCAGGGAACATATATGTCGTGTACTCGCAAATACTAGCAATCGCACAGTTTTACTCAAACAACTCCACAGGCTTTAAAGCAAAACCACTATACCATTTCAATCAAAGATAAAGAAGAAGCAGCTGGCTTATTAGAAAGAAAAGATATTTACCTCATTCCCATTCAGAGTCATAAAATAGAAATGTTTCTGACCCATAGAAGCAAATCCTTCTGACGAGCCTCATAGGATTGCATATCAGCACCTGTTACAAAAAAGAGATGATCCATATGATAGTTCCCTATTGGCTAACTCACAGTATACATATGTTTTTTGAAAAGCACATATGCGGAAAAAACTATACGCTAACAAAAGCCCATCTACAACTGATAACATCCTACCAATTTGAATCATCATCAGAAAGCATACCTCTCCAACGTATTCAATAAGGAATTGCCCCTCACGTACATCCTCAAGCAATCTCAGGCCATCCCCTTCTTACCAGATTGGAACCTCTCAAACTTAACATATTTCCGTTTTTGAAACTGCAGAAATAAGGCCAAAAGATTTGAGAAGATATAACTTGACTGTGAATGTAATGCTTTTGCTTGCAAACAAGACATCACACCTGCTGATTTGAGCATAGATCGCCAGTAGGGCAGGTACCATGGAGACATTCAATGTTAAGCATTCTATTGAGACATTCTTCTCCACAACCCAGTCTACCATCAGGTGGTGGTTTGCAGTGACAAACCATTATCTGTCCAAAATAGAAGATATCATGATAACTAAGTAGCAACTATAGAAAAGGACAATACTGACAGCGGAAACACATTTCCACTAAATCATTACTACCATAAAAAGTACAAGAAAATTAACCTCGTCAATTGTTTGATTTTTACGGTTACGATGAAGAAATTGGTTTGTTTTTTATGGCCCTGAAGCACGCCTTTTTGTTACCTGCATAATTGCGGGTAAGAAAAACACAGTTAAAAATTGAATACATATTAAATCATATGATAGTTTCCTATTGTACACTAATACTGAACTCACCTGGCAAACGTTTGCTCTTCTGTTCCTTGTCGTTCCCCCTATTAGCCGCCTCATAGTCATATGCATCTGCTTCATCCTGTCCCTATGCCCAACTCTTCATTAATTTCTTCATTTGACATCTCTTGAGAGATTGAGCAGTGAGCAAAATCTTTATCTGAGTTGTTCATACAAATCCTTTAAACAAAAGAAAATTCATATTAGATGTAGAGCAAGACTACAACAGATAAAAATCGATGAGCTAAGTAGCAATTGTGGAAGACATATAAAGCTACGGACAAGAAGTCCAAATGCATTTTGACACAAAATCTAATTATAAATATTTGACCTTCAATCTCAGGTTGCAAAAAATTAAAACCTATCAAGCACAATGGAAACTTTGATAAAAGGTTATATTTGATGCAAACGCGACAAGCACAGATGTTTACACAAATTCACAAACCGCAAACAAGATTAACTATCATATGCAACACACTTTTCATCTAGGAGTTTCAACGAGACAAGTTCATATGCATACATACCATTTCGAGCTCTCGTCAATTGACTCTACCACAGAAGCAGGTATACGTCGCCATTTAAAACAATCATCGCAACGAACCCAGGCACTCTCTGTGGAAGAGCTATCCTCAATAGTAAGCTCCATGACCGTTTCCTCATGAATCACATCTTGTGTTATGGCGCCGCCATTAATGGTTTTTCCAATATTAGCGTCTAAAAGAGCACCTATTACATGAGTTTCCATAATATGCAACTTAATCATTTGTGTATTAAAATGAGTGGAAACTTCATAAAGAAATGGAAAACATTGGCATGCTCATCAGTTTAACATAACATGTGCAAGAGGGGTGTAGACAAAGGACGTAGAGCTAATCAAAAGAGGCGTACCTGTTGCTTCGTGAGACTCCACTCTTCTTACTTCATGATCATTACTATCATCACTTCCAGCACTCCTATTTTTAAAGTTGTGTTGCTCTAACCCCTCATGAGATTCATTTTTTCTCCCGCCTTTGGCAGACTTGGACTTGGATTTCCCTTTTCTTGTTCCATTGCCTTTTGACTTGGGTTGTTTACCTTTTTTGGCGTTTGGAATTAGATGTGAACCATTTTCCAAAGGAGACGCTGAAGCAAGCAATTCATCTTGCTTTTCTAGTCCTCTGTTCGTATTGACCATGTCCTCTGCAGTGCTGAAAAAAACATGAGGCAAATCCTCTTTAAGTCCATTACTGACAGTAGAATCAGGCACAGAGTTGATAACTTCTGAATCTGGTGAAGTTTCAGCGTCCAGGGACCGGGTTCCAGTGGCCCTCTCGCACTCTTCAACCATTATACTGGAGGAAAGGTGTGTACCCTCCATCTAAAACATCACCACCTAGCTTCCTACATAACCCCTCAGCGTCTTGGTTCTTTTTCTCATCCGTAATAGAATCAGGTGACAGCCGGCATGAAAGTTTCTCCACTGGATTGTTTTTCTCTTTTAACTGCTCTCTAGTTTTCCCAGTTTGGAGTTTATCCTCGACAACATCTGCTGGCCCTGGAAACTCTAAACCTGTTCCGGCCTTAACACTACCACCAGCCGGCAAAGAGTTGCCACTGACCTTAGAGACTGTAACGTTCAAAGGATTATGGCCACCTGACTTACCAAATTTAACTTTCAAACGAAGGCAAGAGCCACTTGATGCTTGGATGTTTCTGCTAGGTCCTTCTACATATCCGTTATTGGAACTATTATGCTCTCCATTTTTAGGATTGTTCTGAGGTTGCTTTGCTTCGTGTTGTGGAGGTCTACGATAAGGAATATTATTGCTCTGTAAGAAGATTTCAGCGGTCCTGCATGGTAATCCCCACTGAGACGAACGGTCCTGGTTTTGAAACAGAGCTCCTCTTCTGCTTCGAACAGTTAAAATTGATTCCAAATTTCTTTCTGACTGTTTCTTTCTAGAGGATTTTCTCGGATGAGGAGCACTCCGTTTTGTCTGCGAAATATTACCCTGTTTACCAGCTCGGGACCTCCTTTGCGGTGAAGACTCGCTAGTCCCAGATGCAGAAGCAACTTCACCACCTATTCTGCCATTGCCATCTACTATCCTGATCGAGTCCACTGCGTTTTCAGGATTACGAGCTCCAGTGCCTCCATTACCAAACTTCAATGGAAAACTCCTCACCAGAGAAGGGTCGGTAATAGGGGCGTTGGCTTCCACACCAAAGGTGTTTTCCTCTAAGGGTGATATCCGACTGAAATTTTGAGCTCTCGGATCAGCAGCCACATCATTATTCATCCTCAGAGCGGCCACATCACTTTCACTTGATGAATTCCCCACGTGGTTCTTTAGCAGTGTTTCATTCTTCTCAGAAAGATCAGTATGAAGCTCATCATCATGTACCAACCTCAAATCTGGATTGATCGTCTCTGTGTCTACGACGTCATCAAGATCATGTGAACGTGGGCCACCATCGTTATTACTAAACATTTCTGGAACAGCTAATGAAGGAGATACTGCGAGAGGCATATTACCATCAATATCACCAGAAGACTTCATATGATTCTCTGTCTCACTGCAGCCAAACCCCCCAGAATCCAATACCGAATCTGGAAACGGACAACTCCGAATGAGAGATACATCATCAGAAAAGCCAGCATCGCTACCACCTTCCTTACCTCCACCACCAAAGGTGCAGTTAAACCCATCACCTTCACCACCACCATCATCATTGTCTATCTCCTTTGCGTTTCCCAAAGACTCAAACTTCTCCACAGAATCAGCCTCAGTACCTGTTTCATTGACCCCTATGGGTAATAATACTGTGCCACCAGGTACAATAGCATCAGAAACCGATCCTCGAGCTTCCTCTGAAACCACTCCCGGTTTCTGACTCTCCTTATCAACGCAACAAACAGCATCAGATTTCTCCTCATCTTCATCTTTACCGACACTGTTCCCGTCTCTCATTTGCTCAACGTCCTCCTCCTCCATCGTAGGGTTTATAACTGATGCAGCCAGGGGAGTCTCCAGACAAGTGATTAACAACTCCATCTCTTCGCCGTCAGCCTTCGCAGAGGTGAGATTCTCATCGCCGCCGGCACACACAGAAGGGTCACTACTAACACCATTTTCCTTGCAATCCATCGTAATGTTCACCTGCTTCAAACAAACACACAAACGCTTAATCAGAAAAAGAGGATATTAACGAGAAATCAAATCATCCATCAAAGACGAACGAACCCAACGTGATCCAGATATCTAAGGTCAACGAAAAGCCTAACCCCGATTCAATAGACGAATCGAGTATCATCAACATTGATGACAGACTAAACAAACCAAACCCTTTGATTCTATCGTGATTGGAAAAGGATAATTAAAATAATTGAAAATTTGGAAGAGATAAGACGAAATAAACGAAACCCTAACCTCATGAATCAGGAGCTAGAGATTAGGCGAATGACAGGGAACGTAAGCTGGGGGAAACGAGGAGCGGAAGCAAACCCTAGAGAGAGAGAGAGAGAGAGGCGGAGACGATTTGCGATGGAATCGGAAGTAGAGGGGAAGAGACAAACGCGAAGCCGTCAGTTTTTTTTTTTTTTCTTTTTTTCTATGGGAGCTTTTCGATTTTTATTTTTATTTCTCTTTTCACATGTAATCTCTCTCTTTTCTTTTTTGTTAATTTGCTATTAGGACACTCAGATCTTTTTCTTAAATAGGTTTGCGTTGATTTTTGTAGTGATTGTTCTTTTCATAATGATAAATTTCTCTTATAAATTTGTTCTCCGTTAATCTATATAGTAAAAAGTAAATTATTTAATTCTATACTCTGATAATTTCTGTTATTCTGATTTAAATGATTCCTATGAAAATGATTGTTGACAAATTACATATTTGTGTTATTTGACAAATCATATCTGTTATATTCTTTTTTAGGTAGTCATACTTGCTATAATGCTATGAAAAGTACTTGCTCTTTTCTCTTTTAATTTTTACAGTTTAAAACTGTATAGAGTAGCTTTCATCAAAATATTTTTTTAAAAATATCAATTTATCTTTAAGATATTCATATTGATTGCACATAAAAATAAAAAAAATGAAAAAAAATTCGAAGATTTCTCAATGTTGGCTATTTTTTTCAAAATAAAAAGAATACTATTTTATTTTTATTTATATTTATATGTGTATAGAGTGATGTTATAATATCATTTATTTAATAAAAATAAAATTTATTTTGAGTGTTTTTTGGGTAAAAGAAACATTCTTGGATATTTCTTTTGAAGATTTGACCATTTTTTATTTGCCTTTTTCTTCAAATTGCCGTTTTCAATTTGATTTGTGCTGTTTAGTCGTTCCGATAATGTTTTTTTTTTTTTTTTTTTGTTTAACCTGGGGGTATCCCAGGCCCAGAAGGCCCAGACTAATCCCCAAGGGGAAGGAATGCCCACGGATAGACGCCCCTCCCAGTTTTTCAAATGGGCCGAAAGCATGGCCCATATCCGTGTGGGTGACAAGAGCGTTGCAAGGTAGTTCCCTCCGGCGTGGATCGAACCCCCTACCTGGGTGCAGGCGGGGACCCGTCCTAACCATTGGGCTACAACGTCTTGTCAACGATAATGTTTTCTTTTGATGCGTCTTTTCCATAATGATATAAAAGTGCAAATAGCGATCATATCGTAGTGTCACAAATCATTTGAGTCTACCAAACCTACGTAGTAATTATTAAATACTACTATTATACATACCCACTCGCTATCATATCATAACTCTAGGAATCTTTATAAACAAGTCTTTTTCTTTTAGTTATTAAAAGCTCGAGGATACAAATGAGTATACTTTTATTTCCACCAATAAAGAGGGAACATGTTTACGATCCCAGACTCTAGTTACCTGACAATTCGTACAAAAAATGGCGACTGATTTGCGTTCTCATTGTTGAAGATGCAACTATGGTCTGCAAGACGTATAAACACTGGTTCCCAAGATGTATAAATAAACGTAATGGAAAAATAACTATCAAAACAAACTTGTATTGCTGCAGGTAATACACCATTCATATATGCCTAATATATCTTTTTGTAACTTTATATATGCCTTTTTACCAAAAAAAAAACTTTATATATGCCTTCATAGTTCATAGGGCTGGGCATTTTATCCGTTAAATTTGATTCGATTCGTTATCCGTTGCTATTCGATTCGAAAATTCCGAATATCCGTAAGCTTTCGAAGCAAAGCAAATACTAAAATTCAATATCCGTCAAAATCGAAGCAAATCACAAATATTAAAATTTTGGGAAGCGAATATCCGATCCGATCCGTCAATATATAAATACATGTATATTTTGATTATATTTAAAGTTTTAAATGTATAAAATTATATAATTATTATTCTAATATATTATTTGATAGATTCTATTCATATTATTACTTATATAAAAGTATTACATAAAAGGAAGAGAAAATATTTACGATAATTATAATTTTTTTTTAAGTTTTGTGTTATTATAATTTTAACTAAGTTTAAAAATTTACAAAATATGAAGATTCATTGCTTTTTTTAATTTTTATCTTTTATATCATGCAAAAAATATATTTTACAAAACAAATTTGTATCAAATTTTTAAGATTATTTGTATTAATCAAAACAAATGAGAGATCCGTAAGTATCCGCGAATATCCGCAAATATCTATTTATTTTTCGGATATCCGTTTTTCCGAATATCCGTATTTTTCCGAAGCAAAGCAAATCGAAAAATCAGATATCCGTAGCATTCGAAGCAAATCACAAATACTTTCAAAAACCCGAATATCCGATCCGTGCCCAGGCCTAATAGTTCATATATACCAGTATTCTATGTCTAGACGTCTAGTGATATTTTTTTTTTTTTTGATCAACATCATAACTATACAACCAAGTAGTAGTTGAAGCACGGCATAAACTCAAATGTTACTTGGTCAATGTGGATTTTGACTTAGTCTCATGCAGTTTACATGATATTTCAATAACAAACAATCTGTGTACAACATTTATGAAACAACAACACTTTTTATTGTTGTCAAGAAAAGTGACTTCTCAGAGTTTCCAAACATATAAGAAAATATTAGTAATTAAAATGATTTATTTATACATTATTTACTTTATAATTTGTTTGATATTCTAATGTCAATTTACTAATATTTATTGACAAAAACCACACAAAATGTACAACATTTTTTGTTGTTGTCAAGGCCCAAGGCCCATATTACTTAATACCATCCGAATAAAGAACGGCCCATCCTCGAGGAACTAACAAGTCAAGTCACTCCCCTCGGCAACATAAATTGTTTTTTCTTCTTTCTCGCTAATAAATTATTAAATAAAAACATATAAATAAATAACAAAAAAAAAAAAGCAAAGCATCATAGCTTGCTGTGTATCCCGCGCAACGTTCTAACAAAACTCCTCCTCTCAGTTTCTAATCTCCACAAAAAAAAAAAAAATTCCCCCAAAATCTCCGAGCTCCCGACTCTTCTCTCCCAAAACTCTCGTCATCTCCGATCCGGCCCCCCCACAGAGTCCAACTCCGACCCGACCCGATCGCCCATGGGGCAAACCAAGCCCGCGACCGATGTCAATTCAACTTCCGGCGAATCTTCGAAGCCCTCGGCGAAGCTTTTGACCGCCGGCGATCGGAGATTACTCGAGGTGGAGCTTCGGCAAGGGGAGACGACGTACGTCTCGTGGAAGAAGCTTGTGAAGGAGGCTAGCAAGGACGATTTCTCGTCGGGTTCGGGGCCTGACCCGCCGCCGCCGCCTGCTAATGCTAACCCTAATCTCGAGTCTCGACTTGCGCCGGTTAGGGTTTTTAGATTGTTATGTTATTTGGTTCGGGGATGGTTTTTGTAGGTTTCGGTGAAGTGGAATTTGAGGGATTGTGGTGTCGATTTTTGTTGCTTCGTGGCATTTGGGTTTGATTCTAGGGTTTCGATAAGCTTACCGATTAGGGTAGTGATAGTGAATTGCGGTTTGTTATGTGAGTTGGTTGCATTGCTTAATTAAGACTGAGTATGTCATTGATTGTGTGTTTTGATCTAGAAAGGATTAATCTTGTTCAGATAGTAGCCTTATTGATATATATCCAATGGCAGGGGGCACCTGCAGAAGGTGGAACGGTCGACCAACCTCATTCTAACCGTTTTAACGCCGTTATAGAAAAGATCGAGAGGCTTTACATGGTATCTATCTATACTGTTTTGTCTGTTGCTTAGACATAATGTTACTGAGAAGCATTTTTTCAGAGCTTGCGTTAGCACTGATTCTTCCACAAGTTTTTTGTCGGAATGTTGTAGACTTACTTCAGTAAATAAATTTCAGGGGAGAGATAGTAGTGATGGGGAAGAGTTAGATGGTGCTCCCGATGATGACGAGTATGACACTGGAGATTCGTTTATCGATGATGTTGAATTGGTTAGTATAGATAATCGCTCATACTGTTTCTTTTTTTTTTCTTTTTTCTTATGTGATCGAAGTGTATCTTGATAACTAAGGTTTCATATTTTTTTTCTGTTAAATTGTAGGATGAGTATTTTGAAGTTGATGATGCGAAAATTAAACATGATGGATTTTTTGTTAATAAAGGAAAGTTAGAACAAGTGTAAGTTTCTTGTCCTTTATCACACAACTACTATATTATGTTGCGGTTCTGTCATTTTCCATTTGGTGATATGTTGTGGAGAATAGGAAATGTACAGCATAAGTATTTGAGAACATACTTTGATATCATCTGTGTTCCTCCTCAAATTGCGGTTTATGCAGCGTTTCCTCAGGGCAGAAAATATTTGATACAACCTTGCTAGATTTTCTGCTAACTTCCGTAGGTTATCAATAGGATTCAGGTTTCCCAGTTGCTCTATAAATATGCTATCTTCCATTAATTATCTAAATCGTTTCCTTTCTATAACAGTGAACCGTCAATAACAACAACATCGAGCAAACAACCAAAGAAAAGGAAAAGGAAAGAGTCAGCAAAACCTTGTGGCGATGTTGTTGATGTATCCAGTAAACAAGGAAAGATAGCTAAGACGGCTGGGGGAAAGGTTTGTACCATTACTTCCAAGTTACTTTTGAAGCCTTAGAGTTCTAGTCCAGACGATTGATTGTATAATGTGAAAGTGCAGGATCAATCAGTTGCTTCTGGGCTCTCTCCAAAGAATAAGTCCAATGATCCAAAGATGGTGCAAAATTCGGTTTCTCCTTTGAAAGTACAGAGTGGCAATGACTCCTTGTCTTTGGAAAATGTGAAGCATAGTGATAAAGCGAATCATCAGTCAAGGAACACTACAAGTCCGACGTCAAAGGCAGTTGGATCTTCTGGCGCCAAAAGTGCTCATCAGCAAACTAGTTCCGTGCCAGGAATATCTCGGCCAAATGTATTAGGAAAATCAACAGTAGCACGTCAGAAAGAAAACAATGGCATGCATGACCAGGACAATGCAACAGTAAGCAGACAGTCTAATCAAATAACTGTAAGTATTATCCAGCTATCTCAAGAATATACGAGTCCTCATTTTAGCTGGTCTAGAATCCGATCGAAGCATGAAATCGGGGTCTTTCATCTTTAACATCCCCAAGAATGATGAGTCCCTTAGCTCTGAGGTTGTAGAATGATCTGTAATTGCGAAGATATTAGCAGTTGATCAGGAGAGTTTAAATATTAGATGGTATACATGTGTCATGCTCTGAAGCTGACACCCATTCAACGTCTTTTGTCTATCTGCTGCTCTAGTTTCCATCTCTGACTCTGGGTTTATCTTTCTGGCTAATACTCGCTTAGTGCCTTTTTTCTTGCATATTTAACTTCTTTTTCTTAATCCTGCAATAACCCCTCTCTCTCTCTTTATTCAGAAGAAAGCCGGTTCTAACGCCAGGCCTAAAACGTCGACACTTGAGAAAGCCTTCAAGGAATTGGAGAAGGTGGTCGCTGAATGTGAGTTTCAACTGTTCGATCACTTGTTTTGTACATGCATGACACTTTATATATCATTTAGCAAACTATTATCAAATTTACTGCAGCAAGGCCTCCTGCTGCTACGGATAATCAAGATGCTGATACCTCTTCCCAAGTAGTGAAGAGGAGATTGCCAAGAGACGTAAAAATGAAACTTGCTAAAGTTGCTAGGATTGCGGTAATCAAACTCTTCTTGTTGTCCTTTTTTTTCTTTTATTAAATTTAAAATCTCCCAGATGTGTGAAAAAGACCAGAATTTTATTTTCTCGAAGCAAGCGAGCCAAGGGAATTTATCAGGAGAGTTAATCGATCGTCTCATGAGCGTTGTCGGTCACCTAATACAGGTTAGATCGTTGAAGGTAATCACCTCTATCCCATGTATACAAAGACTTGTTATTGGAATGGGGTTGTAACTCTCGCTTGAGGCATAATAGTAGTTAGAAACTTTTTAAGTTATAGGCGAACGCTTTTATTTTTCAGAAAGTGCTAACTATATATGCTGTATTAGAGAAGGAGCTAAAGCTAAATGCTTATTGTTACAGAGGAACTTGAAAATCATGATTGATTCCGAAGACACTGCAAATCGAGAAAAAGATAATAGATTCGAACGTATCAAGAATGAAGTTATTGAGACGCTAAAAACACAAGTTCCGTTGATGGAACTTCAGGTTCTCTACTCCTCTCTTCTACTCTAGTAGCTTCACTGATCTGATTTTCAAATGGATTTTTTATCCGGTGTTTTACATATATACTTTAGTACTTGTCTGAGGCACAAACTGATATTACGAAACATTCTTTCCACTGACAGAAACCCAATCAAGAAGCTGGAACATCAGACGATTTTGAAAATCCTCCTCCTTCTACCAAGAAGAAGTTTGTCATGGATGAGGCGCTGGAGGACAAGTTGTGTGATCTATATGACATCTTTGTTGATGTAATTAAGATTCTCCATTTTCGCATAACAATGTTTTTCAACTTTATTAGATCCATAATTAAAGTGTGAACATAGTAGTCTGTCTCTGTTTTCTTTGGTAATACTAGGGGTTGGATGAAGATTCAGGTCCACAGATCAGAAAGCTTTATGCAAATGTAAGTTCCTTATCGTAGTCTCTTTGCTTTCCAAGTTAATTAAAAAACACTAGACTAAGTCCTTCCGTGTTGTCGAATCTTCCTAAGTGATTTTCTTTTGTGATTTGTTCATGCGCCAGTTAGCTGAACTCTGGCCAAATAGGTTAATGGACAATCACGGGATCAAACGTGCCATTTGCCGGGCAAAAGAAAGACGGAGAGCGATGCACGTAAATCTTGGGAAAGAGATGGTATTTAAAAAAATTTCTCAAAACTTTTGTTTCCATGATTTTTCTCGCAATTCATGAGTCCTTTTTTCTTATTGAAGGATCAAGGGAAGATGACAAAGAGGAAACAGACACAATTGGTACCAAAATCAGAGGGTACAGTCCCGACATCATCAGGTGTTGGAGATAAAACAACAGGCGTTGTCCCAAGCGCAACCACCACGTCTCTAGTCCACACTCAACCTACAGCGGACATGTCCCGTGACAAGTCGAAGCAGAAGCATGAGAAACTAAAAGGAAGCTCAAGCTCTGGCAATCCTTCAGGAGAAGCAAAGGCAGGCAAAAGAAAGAAAGAAAAGAGTGTAGAAGAATCTAACCTACCCACAGTGAAGCAGCAGACACGTCCACAGACTCCCTTGGACCTGAACCTGCCAAGTTGAGTAGTACGGCTTTAGTTTAAAGTTTTTTTTTGTAGTCAAAGCCTGGCTCTAGCCTTGCCTTTTGTAGCTTTTGAAGTTCCAAAGACAAAAATGTAATTTACCGTAATCGTATCTTCTAAATCTAAACGTAGGCCCAATTGGGTTTATTGATGGGCCTCACAAAACAATAAAAAGCCCAAAGACAAATTAAAATGTGAAATGAAGCTCACTTTACAACTGAACATTCCCGCGTCTCTCTCGCGCTCTCTCTCACTCTCTCGATCGAATCCGGCGATAGACTAGACTACGGCGCCTCGTGAATTCATCCACCTTCCCCCGCCGATTCTAGGGTTCTGATTCTCCATTTCTATTAATAGAATCGGAGAGGTAGGGAGAGAATCGCGCGGTTTAGGTTTCCGGCGACGATGAAGACGGCGACGCAACTGTTCAAAGGGACAAACGTATTCATGTCTCGTAACCTGGTACCCCCTGAAGTCTTCGACACACTCCTCGACACCTTCAAGCTAAACGGCGCCGAAATCTTCCTCTGCTGCGATCCCTCCCGCAACGGTCCCTCCGACTTCCACGTCATCGCTTCTCCCCTTCATGTGTACGCATCCTCTTTCGTTTTCTCACTGCAATTTATACTTTCGGAGAAATATTTGCTCTTAACTCAATTTGGGGTTTTTTGCAGGAGAAGTTCGAGGATCTTAAAGCTAAGGGTTGTAACTTAATAGGTGAGTTGAGACTGGTCTAGTTTTACTTCTCTTCTCGCTTGACTCTGAGGCTATGTTTACTGCTGTGCAGGTCCGCAATGTGTGCTCTCTTGTGCAAAAGAGGGTAGAGCTCTGCCACAAGGGGGATTCACTTGTTGTTTAGCCATGGATGGTCTTAAGGTTCTTGCTTCTGGTTTCCAGATCGATGAAAAGGTACCTCGTCTTCTTTTTGTTAGTATAATAGATATCGTTTGTAGTTTATTAGGATTCGTTTTTGTATAGTGTACATTGGAATGGTTGTGACTCTATGTTACTCAGCGATCTTAGGTAGCCTTCTGTCTGTCTATGGAACTGTCTTTTCACACTTTTAATGGCAACTAAGAAGCATGGAGATTATTACTAAAAATTCATATCTTTTTGGAGACATATTTTCTAGTTACTGGCAAGGACTCATCCCCCTTCTAACTGGTTGACTGCAATTTTTTCAAGGTCAAGATCGAGAAGCTAGTTACGTCCATGGGGGGAGTTTTGGTTTCCAGAACTTCTTCAGATGTCAACTTCGTCATTGTCAAGAACGTCTTGGCTGCTAAGTACAAGGTCTGTTGCTCAAAGATTGCCAATCAATATTCTTTTTTGCTACTAAATGTTCACTTCACACATCTGTAGATTATCATCATTCGCTACCGGTTCAAAACCAGCTATTCTTGTTTCATCATGACAGCTAAAGATACTTTATTCTTTTTTTTTTTTTTAACTTGCAGTGGGCCCTGTATGTTCAGAAGAAGCCAGTTGTTGCACTGAGTTGGTTACATCAGTGTTGGAATGAGCATCGTGTGGTTCCGCAGGAACCATATAAGATTCCTCCTTTTTCTGGATTGAGGATCTGTGTCACAAAAATTCCAGCAGGTTAGAAAACTGGTTTGTTCAGCATGTGCGAATCAGGTTCTTTGTTGATAGTTAATCAGTAGTTTATCATCAGATCAGCGTAAGGGAATGGAGAAGCTAATTTCAGAAAATGGAGGGAAGTACTCTGCGGAGCTAACAAAGGCGTGTACACATCTGATCGCTGATATATCCTTTGAATCAAAATATGATATTTGCTATTCATAGGTCATATTTTCTGGGTGCATTTAGTTGTGCTAAAAAAATTGCTAATCATAGGTCTGATACTCGGGTACTCTAAAGGTCTGACTACAACATTTGCATGGTTGAATTGTAGATGCACTAAAACTTGTTTTTTATAGTTTGAACTTAAATGAAAAATTGTGTCCTTGACATTGCATACGCTGCCGAAGGTGACAAATACAAAGTTGCTCGGAAATGGGGTCACATTCAAATTGTTACGCGGAAATGGTTTGAGCAGTCCATTGCTAGAAAAGGTGACATTTGATGCTTCTGCATCCTTTACATTCTGATCAGTATATCGGTTCTCAATAAGTTAACAGATTCATTCGATACTGGTATCATATGTCACCCTGTTATGTGCAGTTTGTCTCAATGAAGAGTTGTATCCTGTTCTGGGTTCCGTATCCTTGAGTAGAGGGGTGAGAGATTTACGGAACCATGATAATCAAGAAAAATTTCCTGAATGTCCAGTGTCACTTTCGCATTCGACTGCGGTTGCGGAAGACTCATATGCTTCTTATGCTCAGTCCAGAGAGTCAGATATAGAACCATGTGCCTCACAAAATCTTCTTTCCAAATCTATGAATCCCAGTAGCCATGTTAAAGAACCAAGTAAAGACCCAACTACAGAGCCGCAAGAGCAAAATATAAGTGGTTGTACCGCCATGGATCTAGAATCTGAAGACAATGACCTGTACTTATCAGATTGTAAAATTTTCTTGCTTGGTTTTGAAGCCTCTGAAATGCGTAGACTTGTTAAGTTGGTCCGAAGAGGTGGTGGATCACGGTATATGATTCTTAGCGAAAGAATGACACATATTGTTGTTGGAACTCCTTCAGAGAGGTAAGCTCAATCTTTGCATTGCCAAAGTCAAAATTTGTTGCTCTGTTTCCTTTTCTGTTCTCTTTTAGCTTTGATTGAATTCGGATAGGTTGGTCTCTCCAAATATTCTCTGTAGCATTATGATGTTTACATAGAATAATGACTTGCAGTGAGAAAAAGGAAGCGAGGAGTGTTGCAGCTTCTGGTGTCATTCAAGTAGTTACCCCCAGTTGGCTTGAAGATTGTGATCGTGAGAAAAAAGAAATTCCCATTCATAAAATATATACTGCTCACAGTTTGATTCTTCCAAGAGGTCTGTTGTTAACTCATTTCATTATTATTTTAAATTATGTCGGACACATTCCATCCATCCAAGATGCATCTAGACATATCAATGCATTGTTTACACTTCTCTAACTAACCTGTTTTGTTCCAGATTCTGCATGCTTGACCAAGGGATCTCGTGAAGGAATGCCAGGTATGGAAAAGGGTAAAATAACTTTTCCTCAGACCATGGCATATGATTCCCCTTCGAGGAGTATCAATGTTCCAGATGAGGCCGCAACTTTACGGGGAAAGAATAAAGAAACAGTGCTGGACTTTGGCAGGAAAGATGAGATTCACGTCGAAAGAAAGCCAGTACCACCGAAGCAAAAGGAAACATTTAATTCCCTTGTAACTAATAAAAGCAAAGAACAACAGAAAGTTCAATGCGAATCCAGTGGCCAGAGCAAGCAAGAAAGAAAGTCATCAGTATTTAAGGGGAAGATATTTTGTTTCTCACATTCGTTTCCTGAAGATAGGGTAAGTGGTTGTTAGAAGATTAGGTTTTCCTTGTCTTGCACTGGTTTATTGTCTGGGAATGCATCTCTGAGGCCAATTGATTGATCTATTTCGTAATTGTGCAGCGACCCGAAATCGTGGAATGGGTGAATCAAGGAGGGGGAGAGGTGGTAAATGATCCCTTTATAAAGAACACACATTTTACTATTGAATGCCATGGTATGTTCCGGAGTGCTGGGGGTACCCAAACCATTTATGTCTCGAGTCACTGGGTTCGATCTTGTTTAGAGGTATTCTTCTTCTTAGTGTTCATGTGTTATCTACTGGTTATACTATTTATTCTGGAGTACTGTATCCAACTGTTATACCATCATTTGTTCAAACCTTTTATATCTACATTAGCTTTTCATTGTAACTGATTTGTATCTATTATCTTTTTATTTCTACTTGCATTTTTATCCTTATCAAGCTTTATTTTTATGGCATATTATCTAAGCTGCTATCTGTGTGATGTATGTAGGATGGTTTGTTACTTAACGTTAGTAGTCATATCCTCTATTCGCCTCTTCCCTGCCAGGCTCCTTTGCCTGGATTTGAAAGCCTTCGCTTTTGTGTTTCCCATTATGAAGGGAAGGATAGATTACTCCTGAGAAATTTGTGTGTCGTTCTCGGAGCAAAATTTGTGGAAAAACAAACCAAGAAAGTGACTCACTTGCTATGCAAGTTTGCTCACGGACCTAAGTATGACGCAGCTTCCAAGTGGGGAATAGTTCCCGTGACATCTGACTGGCTCTATGAATGTGTTAGACAGGTGGGCCTATGTTTTTGAAATTGTGTCTTTCACATGGGATCGTTAAAATCTAACGGATAGTCCTGTTTGTTTTTCTCATGTGTAGAATCAAGTTGTTTGTCCAGATAACTATCATCCAAAGGAAATGAACACTCAAGACCGGGAAGCAGGGATTGGCTTGGCAACTCAATTTCATACACAGTCTGTGCCAGTGGCCTCAAGGGACACTGATTCTCTGCTTGTAAGTCACTCTGAAGATAGGGAAAAATCTCAAAATTTTGCTGGCAAAAATGGCTGCGAGAAAAGTGAGGTAAACAACAGACTTGGAGAAACTGGAAGGGAACAGAGTTTTCCGTCTAAGAAGCCAAAACTTTTTAGAGATGGTCAAGAGCGTGATGCGTTTCCTATGGATGAACATCCAAGTAATTTTGCTCGCCCTTTAAAGGATGGAGATGGTATTGGTTTTGGAAACGACGTAGTAGCAAGTGGTGGCGAAGTTCCAGATGTGGCTGATACGATTGAGGATCTGTTGGAGCAGACAAGTAAAGTGAGTATTATCTACCTTTCCTCTCCAGTTATCTAATCCAAGTTATATTTTTCTCAATATTCACCTCTGGGTTTCTCTTTAGATTCAAGATCAGAACTCTCCTGGGAGTGGGAGGATTTCAGAGAAAACTGTATCCTTATTTGTGTGCTTATTCAAAAAATTTAATGTTTAGAAAAGTTTGATGACTCCTTGATGATAAAACAGCTTTTTCCAAGTAGTGAACAATACAACAGCGGGAATCATTCTGTGACTGGCCTGTCTAGACACTGGATAAACAGGTAGCCTCTTGTATTCATTTTGCATATAGAATGAACCTCAAATGCCATGGATTAGAATTAATTAGGGACACGAGTAGGCTTGCTGTTTAAATACGCATTTCCTGATTCATGTTAAATTTCTTATTTCGTTTTCTCTCTAATTCTAAATTTATAGCTAGTACTTACTATTTTGCAATGATCTGAGAGACTAGACTGTCACAAATATAAATGTTGCTCATATAGAATTAATGTTCACCTATTAAACTCTGATGTGTGTTTTCAGGGTCCAGGAGAATGACGATGGATGCAAGCCTCCAGGAGATGTACCTACAGGCACTTACGGAAACTTTAGTGAGACGCAGACAGAGTCGCAGGTTATAACTCTTACTCTAGAAAGAAGGCTTTCAAGTCTGGGTAATAATAGTGAGGTTTCTAAATCCCGGTTCTGAATCTCTCTGTGATTGTTGCAGGTTGTTGGCTACGAGGAAGATCTTTCAGGAAGGCAGATGCTTATCGATAGAGTAAGAACACGAAGCAGCTTAACATAAAAGAGATGAGAGTGCGATGGTGTGTGAAATAGAGAGAAGACGACAACATTCATCATTGTTTTATTGTAAAGTGTTGCAAAGACAAACATCCATTACAGAAACAGCTTCTTAGCAGCATTAAAAAGTGATGAATCATATGTAGACAGACACAGTTACAAAGCTTACGAAATGATGCATACTTTACATGTGACTCTGTTGCTTCATTCGGATTATGAAAAAAAACTAAAAGAGAGTGCACACACTTGTATTCTGCCGCCCATCTTCAATTTTCGTGCATCGGAGATGGAGCGTCGATGAACCGTACCATCACTTGTTCCTCTTGCATGGAATCACTGGAAGGATTAGTCAGCTCTATGGACCTCATCCAAGCTTTTAAAACAGGAGTTGATGGTGGATCCAGAAACAGAACATTCGCCAAGACATCATATGACCTCGGCTCTACTTATTCCGATCAAGAACCGCCATAACATATTCTAAATCCTTGTTTCTCTTTTGATCAAGAAACTTCACTTGTACATCCAAGCCTTTTTATTGCATAGTGAAGAAAAAATTACTCCTGATTTAAAGTAGATCCAAGCTTGCTCAAATGGACCAAGTAGCCAATTAAACGCCCATAACTGAAGCTCCTCCAACGAAGGAAATTTGAAGTCCCATGCAAAAGGCAAAACAAAAGCATCCAAATCTAATCTACAAAGATGAACAAGAAAAAATCGATTAGATTGGAAGAGAAATCCAGATAACCTGGATTATTATATCTCCAACGAGAACAAAAGTTTTCTCTCAAGGCTTTGAGTGCGAGAAAAAAAGAGAGAGTTCTGTTTGGCATTTTATTCTCGAAGTATTTTATTAACTACTGAGACCATCTCCAATGTATTTCCCTATTTCTACCTCTAAAATAGAGGATCTCTAAAATAGAGATGTGTTTCTTTCCAATGTATTCCTCTATTTTTACTTCTAAAAAAAAATATTCTCACAAGATTCTATTTTTATTTTATAACAAGTACCTTTTATTTTTGAAAGTTGCAAATCAACTCTATTCAATTTTAACTTTATAAGATTTTCATACAGTTATAATTTTGTTTAAACAAAAGTTATATTAAAAAGATTGTTAGGTAAATAAAAAGTGTCATTTTATGTTTATAAAAACTATATTTTCTTATAAAAATAATTATTTTTGATGTAATTATAAAAGTTTAAAAATAAAAGGATTGTTTTGAAATAAAAAAAAGTATGCATAAAAATAGCTTTCTTCTATTATAGCAATGAGTTGGAGCACTTTTTACTCTATTATAGCATTTGGAGGTGAATATAGCAATAGGTTGGAGTTGCTCTGAACTGAAAAAATAACGGTCTCATCAACTTTTTAAAGGTTGAATATTCTAATCATAATTCTAGTGACTAGTTGGACTAGATGATTAAAAAAAAAGAATAAAGTTCGGGGAGAAGAGAATCAGTGGAGAACTTTACCCTAGCATATAAACTACCGTCATATAAATATCTTCGTGATCGATATAAGAAGTAATCTTTTTCCTTTACGGACAAATCAGTGGAGAAGAGAATCATGGAAGCCTTCTTACCCGATGGACGGGAAACCTCTGAATTTCGAAAGTGCTCTTGTTGCTTCGCGCTAGTGGTAAAGTTCCTGTCTCTCTTTGATTTTCGTGTTGCTTGTTGAACAAGTCATTGTTAGCGGCTTGATTTTCTGATAGCTTGTAAGCCAAGTCTAGCGGGGGATATTGATTGTTATTCTTTACCTATGCAGAATGTTGATGGGTCTAATATCATTGGAAGAATAAGAAGACCAAAATCACACCCTCAAAGAAGATCCTTTGCAAGGATGAAGCTTTGGAAAGAAAAAGGAAGCGTGTCTGGCGTATCTTCAACAACGAAGGGAGCCTGCCTGGCCTTTCTCCTACTGGACAATGGGCAAGTAATAGTGCCAAGTTTCCTTTGTTTACAACGGTAGAAAGGGAGCTACTTCCCAAGCGTTTCTACATCAACAATGATGAGTTTACAAGAGAATGGGAGTTTGATTTGCGTGCCATTTCAACCCAAGAGGTTGGTGGTTCGAGCACCGCTGCTTCTTCTTCAATTATGCCAATCGTCTGCCAATAATGCCGGATGGTAATTGTTATTTATTTTTATTTTTTGTTGTTTTGTGTTTTAATGGCTTAATGATATTGGCTGTTAATTATTATATACAGACCGCAACTGAAGTTGAGAATGAATCTGATGCCAGTGAGATGCGTCTCAGACTTTCAATGCTAAAACATTATCAGTTTCCAGGAGATTCACCATTTGATCAAAATTGTTTGTTGAAAAAAGAAAACAACATAAAATAGAGTTAAATAAGGTATTGTTTTAGTAGTTTATTGTCTATTTACTATTAGAAGTTATATATGTATATAGTTGCATATTGGTCACTGTGAGAACTCTAATTGATCAATCGTGTTTCGTGAAAGAGAAATTTGACCATGGAAGTGGTATATCTTATGCTTAGTACCTTAATCTACAGGATTAATGCTTTGTTTTGCCTTCAAGGGAAGATTGTTGCAACATTGATCTACCTTACTCGTGAAAACCATACCCTTCATCCTGATAATCTGATGCAATCAAAAACATGGTGAAATCAGTTTACTCCAAATTTTGTGCAATTGCAGAAGATCTATTTTGTGTCAAGAATCCGACTGAAAATTCAAGAATAAATCTTTCTTGACCTGAGAGACTTGATGCAGCATAGAATTAAGATTATCATGAATTATTTGTGATTTTATTATCTTACTATATATGAGCCCGTTGCGTTGCAACATGTTTTGTTTGATGCTTTAGTTTAATAAAAACATAATAAAAATCATTTTATTATAGTTTTATGATTTTTCTGCATGTTTAATTTTTTTAAAAAAGTTGAATTTATCTTTTATAATTCTCTATCTTTAGTGAGTTTAAGAATAAACATTATATTTTTTTTTTAAAAAAGAATTAACTTTCTAATACTTTTTTGCAATTATTATTTTTGTTTAGTCTTTTTAAAAAATAAATTACTATCAAATATTTTATAATATAGAATTTTAAAAGACTATGTAATAGTAATTTTCCTTTTCTAAAATATATAATGATTCAAAATATATATACTAAAAATAATATTGAAGAAATAATTCTAAATTTTATTTAATAGTGAAAAGTAATTATAAAAATTATTTAATAGTAATTGTTTATAAACTTTCCTTTTCTAAAAGACTTTTCCATTTTTAAATCTCTATTAAATAATAAATAAAAGAGAATTATATCATATTTTTGACACATGTCACCATCTTAACAATTTACTAACACATGTCATAATCATGTTAATTAGTAACTTTGAAGAACCAAGCTTTATATAATAAGATTTAATAAGAATAAGATATAGGAAATCATATATTTCAATCCATGTAATTATGTTATATTAACTCCATTATATTGTATTTCCTTTTCTGTAACATTGTTTTCTCATACACATGAATCAATACAATTATAATTTCTTTATCATAAGATTTGATGATATTATTTTTCTCATCACATGTTTTATATCTGATTTTATATAATAAAATAAGATTAATGCTAATGTTTTTCTTTAATTTTGTGTCAAGTTCATGTAATCATGTATTCTGGATTTGACATAACCTATAATGTAGAATTTTACCTAGGTGTGCATATAGATCCGGAGGCTGGTGTTTCCCGACTACGGATCAAAGGGAAAAGATTTGCAAGAGAAATCTATCGACCACTGGAAGGACATGAAGATATCACTGCTCAATTCAATTACAACGATGCTAGCGATTTTCTTTACGAGGTTGACCAACCATTGCATTGTAATGCAATGGACAGAGGAGATACTCTTCTTCAAGCGATAATTGAAGATGCCCCAAATGGTCGAGCCTACCTGGCCGAGTCGCAAGAACACACTAACTAAAACTTCTTACAAATTGATTGATATACATTACCTTACATATTATATAACAAATATGATTTTAAAGATTGGGTCGAACAAAATATTTAGAATTATGTCCTAATTCTCATTTCTGATTATTTAATAAAGTTCAGGTAATATAGTATATATTTAAATTGATGACTCCTGAGTCAAAATTATAATCAAAATTTTATCGTGTATTTTGTAGTTTGTTGATATTTGTATGTGAAATTCTAACAATAACATTATAGTTATGTTTATTTTATATTATGTTTATAATTACCAAACAAACTCTATCTTAATATTTATATTTGTCATTATA
>NC_079519.1:1502012-1520095 GCF_000801105.2 Raphanus sativus | reverse complement strand
GTCTGGAAGGTTCTAACTTGTATTATTTTATATGCAGCATATAGATGCTTGGATGAATGTGCTGAGGCAGAGGTATAAGGAGAACCCACAATGTTTCCGGAGCGAGCGAATGTGCTTCCTGGATCACAACTTTACCCAGTCTTGGAGAGAACAGTATCTGGTCTTCAAAACATCGTCGTCTGATCACAATGGTTTAGGAAAAATGCTACCTAGTGGGGCGGCGAGTTTGTATGACGGATCAATGCCTTCATTTTGCCAATCAAACAAGAAGTGGGGGGAGGACATTGATGATATCTATGCGCCACTGAACTTGGACAACAAACATTGGGTGGCTATTTGGATATCGATCCCTAAGAGGCACATAGTCGTCTGGGACAGCATACCTTCAACTACCATACCAGAAAGATGGGATGAGATAATGGAGCCTTTTCTCGAGATGGTCCCTTATCTGATTGTGGAGTGCGGAGACCAGATGCATGGGTTGGAGCGATACACTTATGAGAGACTCCTCAAAGATGTACCCACGGCCAACAATGGTGATTGTGGCGTGTACGCTGCAAAGTACATTGAATGTCATGCTCTTGGGGTCCCCTTTAGCCCTAAAGACTTTGCTAGGTCCAATGCGAAGACTATGAGGGATACTATGGCTTTGGCTATATGGACGGAGCTTGTTGATCAGCATCTGAAAGATAATGAGGATGGTGGTATGTTTGTAGGCATGTATGATTAGATACACAAATCAATTTGTATAGATTTTTTAACTTGTATAGATTTTTTAACTTGTATAGATTTTTTAACTTGTATAGATACACAAATCAATTTGTATATTTGAACTATTTGTATACACAAATCTATTTGTATATTTGAACTATTTGTTTACACAAATCTATTTGTATGTTTGTGGGCATGTATGATTTATTTGATTTTCTAACTTGTATAGATTTTCTAACTTACAAATAAGTCGTCTGGAAGGTTTTCCAGCTGGACGACTTACAAATAAGTCGTCTGGAAGGTTTTCCAGCTGGACGACTTACAAATAAGGTCGTCTAAAAAAAATAAGGTAGTCTAAAAATAAAATACACTGGACGACTTCGTAAAAGGTCGTCTAAAAAAAAATACACTTGAAGGGATAGTAGAAGGTAGTCTAAACACTGGACGACTTAAATACACTGGACGACTTAAATACACTGGACGACTTCGTAAAAGGTCGTCTAAAAAAATACACTTGAAGGGATAGTAGAAGGTAGTCTAATACACTGGACGACTTCGTAGAAGGTAGACGAAACACTGGACGACTTAGAAATTAGTCGTCTGGACGGGTAATCAAGACTGGACGACTTATATTTAGGTCGTCTGGACAACTAGTCAACTGGTTGTGTACATTGTGGTTTCGTATGGCCAGTTTCCTTGCAGTTTGAGCATCTCCGTGCCCTGTGTTTCTTCCTGGGTTTGTGTCCCCTCATCCTAGATAGCTCCAACCAAGATTGCCATCTTGATTTCTTCTGTCTCCCCGGACCACGCTTTACGTTTGGAGGAAAGCATTCTCGTTCCTCAATATGTTGTGACACGATAGGATATATATTCTCTGAGTATCCTGCATACAGATGATTCTTTGAGTAAAGTGGACATACAAGTGTGTCGATATGCACACCAGCATGTGTTCCAGCTGCTATAGCATGAGAGCAAGGTATTTTCTCCACTCCATAGACACCACAACCACACTTTACATGTTCCAAATCAACCGCACAGTCCATTTTGCCACCTTTGACAAAGAAACGCCATCCATCAATTGGTTCGACCGTCATCGTATCCGCTATCTCTGATCGAACAGCAAGCAAGTATTCAACACCCCGGCTATGTACAGTTGGGAGACTCAAAGCATCTTGTCTCCTTTTCCAATACCATTTTCCTAACTTCTGCCTTATGAACTCCAGCAGGAACGGAATCGGAAATCCTCTTGCTCGCTTCAGTGCGGAATTAATAGATTCAGCGATGTTGCTTGTTTTTATGTTGAACCTGTTCCCCTTACAATAAACCCTTGACCATAGCTTGGCGTCGGCCTTCTCCAAATACGTTGCAAGTTCCGGGTTTGCACTCCGTATCTCAGCCATGTACCGGTTAAAATCGTGAACCGTGTGCGCATAAGCAGCCCCTTTCACCAAGTACATGAGATGTTTCCCTTTAAACTTTTTGACAATGTTATCTTGAAGGTGATAATAACATATTCCTCGGGTTGCCCAAGGAAACACCTTCTCACACGCACTTTTAATGGCCGCGTGCCGGTCAGAGACTATCACCAGAGGCTTGTCATGAGATATACAACTAGCCAATTTTGTGAAAAACCATTCCCAAGAAGGTTCATCTTCAGCATCCACGATCCCAAAAGCCAATGGGAATATCTGAAAATTGCCATCTTGTGCGGCTGCAACTAACATAACACCTCCATACTTTCCACTTAGGTGAGTTCCATCCACCACAATGACCCTTCTCTGATACTTAAAACCTTTGATAGAAGCTCCAAAAGAGAGAAATAGATACTTAAATCTTTTCTCAGAATCAAGTTCTATAGCCGTGATAGAATCAGGATTTGCAATGGAGATTTGCTCGAGATATGAAGGCAGACGCGAATACCCTTCTTCTGCTGATCCTCTCACCAATTTCTGTGCATATAACAGTGCTCTGTATGAAGTGGTGTAATCAAGCGTCATGCCAAACATGTTCTTCATTGCATCAGTGATATGCTGTGGAGTTATCCCATCAATGATCCCAACACGATCAATGAAAAGACTACCAACATACTTTGGAGTACAGTGTCTCCGCTGAGCGATTCGGTCTCCAATTGAGCATAAATGTTTTTCCACATACTTTGTTACCCAAAACGTGTTTGACCCATGTTTCACACTCGCTCTGATCTTCCATCCACAACCGCTAACCCGACATATTGCCACAAGGAGAGTTTTTGTTGATTTGTATATTCTGAAAGAAAACCTACCCCTCACTGCTGTCAACCGCAGCTCTGAAAGCAGTGCATCCTTGCTAACAAAACTCTGGTTGACATAGATGCTGGTACAATCCGATTTTCCTCCTTCAATAGCATTTGTCTTAGCATATGTCTTTTCAATTTCTTCAAAACAAATATTATCATCATCTTCCTCGTCCTCATCTAGAACCTTTCCATAAAGACTGTAATCCCCACCATTCTGATCCGTTTCACCAACAATAGTGTTATCAGCATCCTCCTCCCCATTTTCCTCCTCCCCATTTTCCTCCTCCCCATCTTGATTTTCATCTTCAACAGACTCATTATCACCAACATCTTCAAAACATTCATCAGCCTCATCATTATCACCAACATCTTCTTCCCATTCACCAGCTTCATCATTATCACCAACATCTTCTTCCCATTCACCAGCTTCATCATTATCACCAGCTTCTTCTCTTTTCTCTGAAACCGTTTCCACCTTGCTGCGGCTTGATACACAAAGACATACTCTATGCGTTTTGAGTATCTCGAGCAAGTTTCGAACTTGTCTATCACTTGTAACATGAATGGGAGGACTGCTTGGAGTCATCATCATTTCTGCTGGTAATGAGTAGCTAATCTCCACAGTCACTGATCTCATGTCCAGGTTATAATCTTCTTGAGCCATTGCAACAAGTTCAGCATGTGTTGAATCTTCATTCAATAAAAACAATCTTGCTCCTTTGAGATCATCAACCACAAAATCCCAACGGAAATCTCTCAACAACCATTCTCCATACACTGCATGTAACTTAAAAATCATCTGCAAATATTCAAAATAAAACACATTAGTAAACATAGAGAAAATGAAGAAGTTCAACAAACATTATCGCAGACGACTTAGATTTAAGTCGTCCAGAAGACTTAAAGGTAAGTCGTCTAAAGAGGTCACTTTTGCAATTGAAAATTAAAAGGGACGACTTAATTCTAAGTCGTCCGGCTTTGTTTGTTAAAAAAAAAAATTCAGACGACTTATATATAAGTCGTCTACGAAAAACGGGCTAGTTTTGCATTTGACCGAATCGTGTCAGATCTTTGACTATTTCTGGACGACTTATAAATCAGTCGTCTCTGGAAAGTAAAAATTTCAATATTTTATTCAAACTAGACGACTTACACGTAAGTCGTCCCAGGTTAGTTTTGTAATTGAAAAATAAAACTTGAAATTTAACTTTCTCCAGACGACTTAACTAAAAGTCGTCCAGCTAGACGACTTAATTTAAGGTCGTCCGGGATAAGCAAGGTTTGGACGACTTAATTGGGAAAAATTCTGGACGACTTTGCTTTCCCCGGACGACTTTAAATTAAGTCTTCTGACGGGACGACTTTATATTATGTCGTCTGGTAAAAATTAAATTATGAAGTTTTATTTTTCAACTACAAAACTAACCTAAGACGACTTACACGTAAGTCGTCTAGTTTAATAAAATATTGAAATTTTAACTTTCCGAGAGACGACTGAATTATAAGTCGTCCAGAAATAGTCAAAGATCTGACACGATTCGGTCAAATGCAAAACTAGCCTGTTTCTCGTAGACGACTTATATATAAGTCGTCTGGACTGTTTTTTTTCACCAAACAAAGCTGGACGACTTAGTTTAAGTCGTCCGTTTGACCAGAAGACTCATCAGTAAGTCTTCTACATACAGATGACTTACTTGTAAGTCTTCTACGCGAACAGATTTTGAAAAAAATTCAAATTCGTACCTTCAACTAGGTGAGATGACTTTGTTTGCACACAGGGTCTTCTCCAACCACCCAGAACCTCAAACGAAAGCAACCGTAAGTCAAAACGAAAGAAATATGGCTCCAAACAATTTTGAATCAAAAGCTTCAGTTTTTTGGATGAATATGGAGAGAAAGTGAAAGAAATGTTGTTTTTAGTTCATAACAATTGAAACAGAGAGAGTGTAAAGAGATTTACGTGCATTAAAGGGCATTAAAAGCTCCAAACAGTTCGTACAAGGTTGTTCCCACTATTCATGGCAGTGGCAATATTGTAAATACTTGAAGAAAATGAGGTTGAGACAGTAAAGAAGCCATTTTCGAAAAAAAAAAAAAAAAGGGTTAATGGCATTTTCGTAGATAAAATGCAGATGTGGGGTTAAAAACTCAAAAAAAAAATGAGTCAAAAGAAAAGGTTAGTTTTCTGTTTGAATTCAAGTTTTGAGTCACTTTTGCAATAAGCCCTATAAACTATATGTGGACATAGATATCAAAGTGTGGACATGGACACTAAAACATTAACATACATACTTAGACCAAGTTAGATCCACACTAATTACATATATTGAGAGTTATTGAATGCAAGACCAAATGAAAGTAGGTATATTCAATTCTCTTCTTTTAACATCCACGCATATATATATACAAAAAAATGTGGACATGGAGACAATAGATATTTACAAAAATTGTGGACACAAATTAATCTACTATAAACCCGTGTACCCATTCTGTAATCACAAGGATATAGATTCTCATAAGTTAACTATGATAATGAATAATGCTTAGCAAGATTCACAGTTTAAATGTACAATAAGGTTTTTTACCAGCACCAAATCTCCAAGAACTTGCTAACAGCTTTATAAGTACTGTAAACAGAAGACAAAAAAAACAAACCGAAATTCCATTTGCAAACACCCCAGCTGGTCGAGACAATATTTGGAAAAAATTGAGACAATAATGAGAGTGAATTGGAGAGAAGGTATCAAAAGTGAAAGGGAGAGAGGTGAACGAGGGAGAGAAAGGGTTGGAGAGAGTGTAACAAGAATAAATTATATCACTAGTGTATTTTGGTCTTTAGCCAGTAAAAAAGTGTGTGCCAAGTATAAAGTGTCTAATAATGTTAATATAAAGACATAAAGTGTCTCTAGGAATAAATTTTTTTCGTGATCGATATAAGAGAGTAATCTTTTTCCTTTACGGACAAATCAGTGGAGAAGAGAATCATGGAAGCCTTCTTACCTGATGGAGGGGAAACCTCTGAATTTCGAAAGTGCTCTTGTTGCTTCGCGCTAGTGGTAAAGTTCCTGTCTCTCTTTGATTTTCGTGTTGCTTGTTGAACAAGTCATTGTTAGCGGCTTGATTTTCTGATAGCTTGTAAGCCAAGTCTAGCGGGGGATATTGATTGTTATTCTTTACCTATGCAGAATGTTGATGGATCTGATATCATTGGAAGAATAAGAAGACCAAAATCACACCCTCAAAGAAGATCCTTTGCAAGGATGAAGCATTGACAAGAAAAAGGAAGCGTGCCTGGCGTATCTTCAACAACGAAGGGAGCATGCCTGGCCTTTCTCCTACTGGACAATGGGCAAGTAATAGTGCCAAGTTTCCTTTGTTTACAACTGTAGAAAGGGAGCTACTTCCCAAGCGTTTCTACATCAACAATGATGAGTTTACAAGAGAATGGGAGTTTGATTTGCGTGCCATTTCAACCCAAGAGGTTGGTGGTTCGAGCACCGCTGTTTCTTCTTCAATTATGCCAATCGTCTGCCAATAATGCCGAGTGGTAATTGTTATTTATTTTTATTTTTTGTTGTTTTGTGTTTCAATGGCTTAGTGATATTGGTTGTTAATTATTATATACAGACCGCAACTGAAGTTGAGAATGAATCTGATGCCAGTGAGATGCATCTCAGACTTTCAATGCTAAAACATTATCAGTTTCCAGGAGGTTCACCATTTGATCAAAACTGTTTGTTGAAAAAAGAAAACAACATAAAATAGAGTTAAATAAGGTATTGTTTTAGTAATTTATTGTCTATTTACTATTAGAAGTTTTTTTTTTTTGAACAAATTTACTATTAGAAGTTATAAATGTATATAGTTGCATATTGGTCACTGTGAGTCTCTAATTGATCAATCGTGTTTAGTGAAAGAGAGATTTGACCATAGAAGTGGTATATCTTATGCTTAGTACCTTAATCTACAAGATTAATGCTTTGTTTTGCCTTCAAGGGAAGATTGTTGCAACATTTGATCTACCTTACTCGTGAAAACCATACCCTTCATCCTGATAATCTGATGCAATCAAACATGGTGAAATCAGTTTACTCCAAATTTTGTGCAATTGCAGAAGATCTATTTTGTGTCAAGAATCCGACTGAAAATTCAAGAATAAATCTTTCTTGACCTGAGAGACTTTTTTTTTTGACCTGAGAGACTTGATGCAGCATAGAATTAGGATTATCATGAATTATTTGTGATTTTATTATCTTATTTAATAATAATAAGATATAAGAAATCATATATTTCAATCCATGTAATTATGTTATATTAACTCCATTATATTGTATTTCCTTTTCTGTAACATTGTTTTCTCATACACATGAATCAATACAATTATAATTTATCATAAGATTTGATGATATTATTTTTCTCATCACATGTTTTATATCTGATTTTATATAATAAAATAAGATTGATGCTAATGTTTTTCTTTAATTATGTGTCAAGTTCATGTAATCATGTATTCTGGATTTGACATAACCTATAATGTAGAATTTTACCTAGGTGTGCATATAGATCCGGAGGTTGGTGTTTCCCGACTACGGATCAAAGGGAAAAGATTTGCAAGAAAAATCTATCGACCACTGGAAGGACATGAAGATATCACTGCTCAATTCAACAACGATGCTAGCGATTTTCTTTACGAGGTTTGACCAACCATTGCATTGTAATGCAATGGACAGAGGAGATACTCTTCTTCAAGCGATCATTGAAGATGCCCCAAATTGTCGAGCCTACCTGGCCGAGTCGCAAGAACACACTAACTAAAACTTCTTACAAATTGATTGATATACATTACTTTACATATTATATAAAAAATATAATTTAAAGATTGGGTCGAACGAAATATTTAGAATTATGTCCTAATTCTCATTTCTGATTATTTAATAAAGTTCAGGTAATAGTATATATTTAAATTGATGACTCCTGAGTCAAAATTATAAGTACATGACAAATAATCAAAATTTTATCGTGTATTTTGTAGTTTATTGATATTTGTATGTGAAATTCTAACAATAACATTATAGTTATGTTTATTTTATATTATGTTTATAATTACCAAACAAATTCTATCTTAATATTTATATTTGCCATTATATGAGTAATACGTACATATGTCCTCAACAAAGAAACTTTTTTCGTAATAGTTTTTTAGAAAAGTGACATAATTATTATTTTAATTTTAATATTCAATGATCTACGTTTAACATATATATTATGGTGTTGATATATAAAGCAAGTGTCAAATTTCACTTAAAAGCATAGATAAAGTTTTTCCCCTCAATGTTTTTTAGAAGAGTAATTTGATGCTTATTTAAATTTTAATATCCAGTGGATATACAAAGCAAGTGTGAAATTTCCTTTTTCATATTGATGTTCCATTACTTATTAAATTTTAGAACTATTAAAATTGAACTCATTAATTGATTATAAGATAAATTTAACTACTAAAATCATAAATTAAACATCAACATGATATTATTGTTAAAATTTATTAATATACATTTAATAATTAATCCTCTCAAATATTTTAAAATATGTATATTGATGTTACCTGAAATGAGATAGAAAAACCATTTCATAAATAATAGTATACATTATTATCGAGACTCATGTCAAATTAGTGATTAAACACCCATGTTAAATTGGGCTAGATATAAAAAGCTCATTAGAAAAACAAAAAGAAGGCCCATTAAGCCCAAATAAGTTAATGCATGGCGCCAACTAATACGAAAAGTAGTTATTATATACAAACCGCCTTCAAGGCGAGAGAGAGAGAGAGAGAGAGGGAGAGATACAGAGAGAAGCAGAGAGAGACCTTCGATAAAGTTTACGTCTTTTTTTTTTTTTAAACTCATATCTACTTGTTTACTTTCGTCTCGAAACTGAGTATTTGCGGCGCTATGGACGAGTTCGTTGCTCTCACGGAGCGTTACGGGTTAAAGCCTCGAGGAAAGTCAGCTCCAATGGCTGCCTCGAAACGATCTGAATTCAACCTTAACAGTGTAAAGGCCTCTCCTTTCGATCCAGGAGACGACGCCAACGCAGAGTTGACCTTGAACGATTCAAAGTTTGACTTTTTGAATCCTGGTGGTGGGTTTGACGATTTCTTGGTGTTTGATGAGTTGACTAGGTTATCTAGTACCAATGATTCTGGTAAGACTAAGTCGTGTCTTAGTTTGTGTCTGTTACTTGCTCCCTAAGTCAAATCTCTTCATCGTTTTGAACGCAGGTGATGACTTACTGGGTGGTTTGACCGGACTTAGTCCAAATGAAGATGGTTTTGATGAGTTGATACCTGGATTTGGTGGGAGTGGTCCGCTTAGTAACAAGTTTGTGAATCAGTTTATGAACGTTATTTGCTTAGTGGTTATGTATGTAATGATGGTGATATAAAACTGTTTTCTTGAGTGATAGTGAGTTTCAAGAAACTGAAGCGGTTCAAGTAAAGAAGCAGCAGTTTGGTGTATTATATGACCTTGACTCCCTTTTCATCCCTGGGCCTCGGTCTAGCAGCGTACCAACGTATTCATGGGGATCACCTGTTGCTTCAGCACAGTTCCTGGACGAGTTTTCACCACTTTTTGGAGGTATATATTCTCTACTTATTTGCTTACTCACAGATACTTCATACTCAACAAGTGATTCATTTCCTGTAGAATCTGAGGAACTTCCAGGGGAAAGTGACAAAAGAAGAGTAGCTAGATGGGAGCGTGAACAACTAATAAAGAATCGAATGGTATGCATGTGATCTATATTTGTTAAATCAGTGTTAACTTTTTTTCCCCAAACCACTTGCCTTTTCTTATGTCACTGCTTGGTTCTGCTTGCACATGCTACAGTGTTTGGAACCAGCTTCTAGTTGTTTTGAGAATGATATTTTACTTTTGGAAGTTTATAGTTTTTACTTTACTAAATGTCTTCTTGTACGTAGGAGAAGGTTATAGATGATATGAATAAACGTGATCTTCAGATTCAGATTGAACAAGAAGAAAGGAGTGTAAGTGATTGCTGTTTTTTTTCTTTTTGACATTTTACTGTAATAATAAGTCTTCACTATCATTAAGTTCTTTCTTGAGATTCTTGAAAGCGTTTTCATTACACTTACTTCTTTTTTTTCAAGATTTCCTTTAAAATCCAGTATCTAGTCTCCTTGTTGACATGATCAGTTATCTGCTATTGTTTCATTTATCTGGTCACATCATTTTTAGTTAAACTGAATTGACTTTCTTATGATATTGTTTTAGAGGATTTCTGAGACCCTAGACGCTGAGATTAAGCTTTGGGCTACTGGTAAAGAAGGGAACCTACGTGCACTGATATCATCATTGCATCTCGTGAGTTCTCTTCTACAGACAAACCGTTGATCAAATTGCCTGTTTACTTCTTAGTAGTTCCATTGTTGTTTTGGCTATGATGATGATCAGGTACTTTGGCCTGGATGTGGCTGGGAGGCTGTCTCTCTAACAGATTTAATCACTTCTTCAGCAGTCAAGAAAGTCTATAAAAAGGCAAACCTCTATGTCCATCCTGATAAAGTTCAGCAGAAAGGTGCTCAACAAAAGTATATCGCCGAGAAGGTCTTCACCATCTTACAGGTACTTTCATAGTAAATCTCCATCCTCTCTCAAACTGATTTTTCTACCTAAGAAAAATGTATCTGATCAACTTTCTTCTATCACATCGAACAGGAAGCATGGAACAAGTTCAACAAAGAGGAGCTATCTTAAACACTCTGTGTGTGTGTGTGGTGTATGTGTATATGTAGTTATCTACACTTAATTGTTTTGTCAAACCTCTTCTATTAGTATATATATGAATATGGAGTAAGATTACAGTTCTCGCCATTAGGCTTCAGAGGATACAACATTGTTTATTGCTTTTATCTTTTATCAAACGCAAAGCTCATAAAGTACTCCAAGATTCTTGATTCTTTTTGACTGTTCTTGGTTGGAAAAAAAGAGTATTAGTAGTTGCTTTGAAATGGCTTGTATGACTTGAGATCAAGAACAACTCCAGCTATGGACCCTGCAGCTGCAGCAATGCTAACTACCAAACAAGCTGAGCTGAAGACTTGAAGACAAACCCACTGAGTGCTCCATCTAGCTATCTTCTTCTGCTCTATATACATCTCGACCGGGAAGTAAACCGTCAATGGCCAAAACCCAAGTGCACCTAGCAAACCCACAACGTCGTTGAAAAACGGTAGAAGCATTGAGATAAGTGTCGTTATGATCACAAACACTGTCCTCCATATCAACCTGAGTAAGTAAAACCCATTTGGTTATGTAACATGTTCATTAGTAATTGAAGACAAGACTTTGTACTACCTGAAGAAGTTCAAACGGAGAGGCTTGAACCCTGGGATAGGGATCTTGATATCTTTAGCAATGAAGTCGCTATCAGGGAACCGAACCGAAGCTTGCCTCTCGATGAAGGCAAACAAAGGTTGGCAATAGACTTGGTACGCGCCAACGAGGTGAACCACAATGGCTGCATTTGCAATGTCAAGAAGCCAATAAGGGTTATAAAACCCAAAACCGGTTAGGAGATTCCCTGGAGACATGTCTCCGAAGGCTGCATATCCCATGCAACCACACAGCATGTAGAACGTAGTCGTTACACCAACGCTCACAAGTGTTGCCTTCTTCATTGTTTTCTCTTCTGATGGTGGTGACTTCACTGTATCCTGTTTTTCAGACAAAACAAGAATGAGACCATAGTGGCTTTTAATGATCAAGACTTTTGAAGATGATAGAAGAGTACCTGAATCTCTATGAGGATGATGGAGTAAGAGTAAGCAAAAGCAATGTCTCCAAGAGCTTGGAAGCTTCTCCATACCTTCTGTGTCTCTGTCACAGCTCCTATGCTGATCCCTGTGAAACTTCCCTTCACCTTCCCATTTGCTGATGAAACCATAACCAAATTATAAAAAAAAGTTTCCTTCTGATCCACGTTAGTGACTATAGATGTGTTATATAGTTACGGACCTACGACTTGAGCTATGCCGAGAGCAAGACCAGCAGAGGAATAAGTGAAGGACATGACAGCAGCGAGGATAGAGAGCCACCAAAGCTGATCAAAATCTGGAATCTGAGAGAATACAATCTGAACTAGACCAAAAGCTATCATGTAAGGGTTACTGTTCATGTGACATGGATCTTTCCCTCCACTCTGGTGGAAACAGTTTGATCTCTTAATCGCCCTGAAAATTAAAAAAAAAAAAAAATCAAAAACCCATTACCAAGAAACACTTTGGTAGCTTTTAGTTGAGAACACTTACATCATGCTTATAGCTGAAGCAATAGTGTAACCAATTGCAACACCAAAGATGTTAAGATACTGAACAATACCACATAACTTGACCTTCACGCCACCTATGAAGAACAATGAAAAAAACATGTTAAATATTCTAGATTTCTCTTAATCTCCTCCACAGACTCATTCAAATATTTGTATTTTTTACCTAGGTTTGATCGGACGGCGTCCATGTAAGTGTAGTTCCTCTTGCCGGAGATAGGGTCGCCGGAGCGGTAGCAAGCAGCTAGGAGAGTGGAAGTGAAATAAGTGACGACGGAGAAGAGTAACATAACCGCCGGTCCAGCGAGCCAACCTAGCTGTGCTGTGGCCCATGCTAGTGATAAAACTCCTGAACCTATCACCGCCGTTATGATATGTGCGCTCGCCGTCAAAACATTTCCTATATATATAACCCAAAGGAACATTTTAAAACTTCATCTTTCTGTTTTTTTTTTCCGATATGCAAGAAGGGAAATGTTATTACCCGTTCGTTTGATACGGCCATCGTCGTCGAAGCACTTGGAGCCACCGGTTTGTGGCATGTCGACGGCGAAAGCTTCTTGCTGGTTTTGAACCATTAGTTTTTTTTTTGGCTCTGTTTTTGTTTTGTTCAATAAATGAACTTAAATTAATTGCCAAGTGTTATTAAAAAAAAGACAGAAGCTAAGTGTTGCGTTTGTCTTATAACATGTGTTTGAAAACCTCTGTCTGGTTCTTGGGGTTCTAGTTTGAATAAGAAGAAGAAGAGGTGGATGAAGGGAAACTGGAAGCTGAGTGCAGATTTATATACACAGAAAACTGGTAAAAGGTTTATACGAAAAGAGAAGAAAAAAGATTGGTGAAAAGCTGGTAGGACCTTACTCATGTGTTCTTTTGACTCCATGATTTATATGAATGATTCTAAAACAAAATGAGATATTTAAAACACACATACAGAAGAAAGAAAATATGGGATTGAAAATGAAAGTCCAAGATGCTGCCATCGCTTTCATTTGGACTTAGTGTCATTGTTCAACTTTGAATGGCCTTTATTTTGTGTACGTGTGTTGAAGCTTCAAGTTGTTTTTACTTGCAATTGTTTTTAGAGTCATTCTAAGTAATTTCTCAATTATTTTACAATTTCGTTTGCAACTGAAAATTACAGATATATATCATGGTATTTAGCCAATAACAATTTTAAAATTCCTTTACACAATCTTTTGTGATGAATGAAATTATTAATATACAAATATAGCCATTTACTATTGATAAAAATAAGAGAAATTTCACATTAGTAGCACAATGACATGTTTTTATTCATGTCATGGGTTTAGGAAAAAACAATTTTTTATTTAGATGGTTTAGATTATAAAATAGCAAAATATATGTAGAAAATATCTCGTCTGTAAAGTTAAAACGCATCAAAATGTAAAATAAATGAAAATGACCTAGTGCCAACCTTATATGATGAGTACGCACAATTTTTGTGGAGATTTAAGATGCTAAAGTGAAAAGTGAATAAATATGATCGACTTGATAGTGACATACATTTGATACAAATCTCTTACCTATAATTCGAAAGAATATCTCACCAGACCATCATAGAAGTTTCTGCAGGTAGGCGTGCAAGCTATTTTGATTATTTTGCCAACTAAACTCATTAAAAATGTATTGGATTTTGTTCGAGAAGAAACTGTTTCATGGTTTCACCAGCTACGTGAAATGAATATGTTATTTTAAATTTTTTTACCATAAAGTTACTATATAAACCTTTTCTGTTTTCACTACTACCATAAGGTTGATTCGTGGGAAATCAAATCTTTCATCAGGAATTTATATAAAGATTGTCGTCAGACAAAGTCATTAGTTAAGACTAACACTCAATGGAAAGTAGTCCAAAATGAATTATATTCATACAAATAGAATAATAATCTTTTAAACTCCGAGTTTGCGTTAAACCGCAAGCACACATACAAACTGTACTAATCAATCTTAATGGTCGATCACTAGATCTTTACTTTCCATGTGTATATTGCAAAAAAAAAAATTAAAAAAATAATAAAAATCGAGGATCTATGAACAAGAATAAGGTTCTTTGGTTCAGATCATCCACTTTGATTTAAGCAGACATGTACATCCATCCTCAATTAAAGAATGAACCAGAAACGCCTTTCATCATCAGCCCACTTTCTCCAACTTGTTATCTTAGAGTATCATCCTCATTATCTAATATATTTAAAATAGTTTCATCTCAACCCATGAGTTTATCATCACAACACTTAAATTCTCTTTTTCATTTTTCAGCCGTCACGATTTATCTGATTCTAACCTAGAGATAAAAGAGCATCAGATTCCTTGCTTACTATTCCCGGGTAGGTTTCGGTTTAGGTACTGTATTATATTTGACATTTATCATATGTATGATATTTTAAAAGTATCAAGTTTGGTACTGCTAAAATAATTTAGCAAAATGAATGTGTATTCAAAGTTTCTAAACTTAATTTTAGTTGTCGTCCAAAAAAAAAAAAACAACTTAATTTTAGTTTACCGAGTTGATTATAACTTCACTAGATGATAACCCGCGCTTTGCGCGGAGTGAACTTTTTTTTAAAATATGTTGTATCTAAATAAATAATACATTTTTTTGTTATCAATAATTTTTTTTTACATTTGATTAGGGATGATATGTGGGTAGGTATCATTTGGTTTGGTTAGGTTCCGTTTGGATCTTTGCAAATTTGGTTCGAATCTTTATATGTTCGGTTTGGTCTTAGATTCAGATAACCCATTTAATTTTTTAAAAACTTAAAGTTCATATATACTTTAAATTTCTCAAAACATAAAAATAAAAATAATATGTTACATATAAATTTGAATAATGTATACCAAAATACTTAAATTTAACATAAAAATTGGTTTAACTTAAATATTTGGATAGAAAATGAATAGATATTTTCAGTATTTTGGTATTTTGAGTAATGTTTAGTTATTTTAAATATATAATTTTTACTATTTTTATATATTTCTAAATATTTTGGACAATTTAAAACATCTTAAGTATTTTGTATATTTCTTTTAGATATTAATTGTTTTAAATAATATATTTAAGTATATAAATTTGGTTTGAATATACTCGGATACCCAAAATATTTTGGTCCGAATCGGGTTCGGTTCTGGTTTTTAGATACCAAAATTTTAAACATGTTCAGATATCTAACCAAATTGATTAAAGTTCTATACTATTTTCTAGATTGAATTTGGTTCGGTTATTTGGATTCGGATTTTTTTCCCAACCATATATTTTTTATTGTAACCAAATTTTAAATGAAAGTGACAATGGTTCATACTGATTTTGGGTATACAACAATTTTTAAACCAAAACACTTTCTTTTATGTACGTGATTTATTTAGTTAATCATTAAAAAAATATTCAAGACTCATTAAAAACGATAGGCTGAACTGAAAAAAAGTTACCATTGATCACAAAATTTTCAATGTGAGGCTTGTACCATTTTTAGTAATTTATAATCATTTTAAAAAATTCGAAATATAACATATAAGAAAAAATATTTTTTTTTATTATATGCTTAATGTGATTGTTTAATTTATTTTAACAAATAAAATTAAACGAAAAGTATAGAGGATAAAAAATTATTATCAAATCTTTATTATTCATAATCATTAATGGTGATATATATGTCAATCATATTAGGAAATTCCGTAGCTTTTATTTAAGGAAACAATAGAGAATATTTTTTGTATATTGATAATTGATTTAATAGTTATTTAATAAAAACTATAATATATGTGTAGATGGACCAACTTATTTCTCTAACAATCCTGAGAATAATTCTCATGATGACATGTGGCTACCAAACAATGTTGCAATGTTCCAGGATTAATATATAGGGGATGTTGTCATGAATTATTTTAATTGGTAATATTCAATTGATGCATGATCAAATATATTCCATAATGATAATTAACATGTTCTCATGTATGTATGTAGCAATGTATACGTACTTCACTTTTTGGTTTTTATTTCTTTTAGCTCACGAAAATATGTATTGTCTTGCCAGATCAAGCTGACGCAAAGTGTTCTAATTGTTATGACATCTTCAAGAAAGGTTTGACGACTAGTTAACTTAAGACAACACTATCATACAAACAACTCTTTTCTGATAAGTTAAACAAGTGCTTGTTGCAATAAGAAAATTAAGAATCGTAACTACCACTATAAGAATCTCATCGTTGTAACTTGTGGCTTTCCGTCATTAGTACACCAACCCACTCCGTGATTACAAATACGAAATATCTAAGGATAAAGTTTATGATAAAATCCTCAACAGTTCTTTCACATGGTTTGCTGGTTTCCACTATAGACGTATCTTATCAGTTGTAATGATCAATGATATTTATTTCAAAGCTATTAATACAACTTTCCTGACAACTCGCATGCTAAGTTAATATTATGGAGTTGTATTTCTGTTTTCTTGCCCCCTTTTACTTAGTCCGGCAGGGCAAGCCAACCTTGTACTCATTCTTTTTCTTCATGATACATAGTTAAACAGAAACAATGGAAATATCACAGAATGAGTGGAATGTTAAGTTTAAAAAAAAAAAAAGTTTTGTTTAAATTTATAGCGCTGCCATACTGCCATTGAAAAGTGTATTAGTTTCAAATAAAATAAAAACAGGTTTAAATTAAGTGTAAGCAAGTTATTGGCTTATTGTAAATGCCGTTACAGTTGGAATGTTTGAACGTTAGGTAGCATACTTGAATTTTTGATCCCTTTAATAATTGAACATAAAACAATTTAATTCAATGCTTACCTCATCAAGCAAGGGTTAGAAATATACCACCCTTCGAAGATCGTACTCCACTGCTGGCACTTGACCAAAGCAACTGTTTTTTTTGGTAAAACCAAAGCAACTGTTTCTTTTGCAGAATGATTGATGACTCGCAAATTAAATACTTCCAAATAGAAATGTGATGGAATTATACAATAACATTCTCTTGGTAACAGTTGTTAGAAACCAACAAAATTGTCTCATCATCATCATCATCATCATCATCTCGTAGAAATAATCAGTTATTACATCATATTGTACTTTATGTTTTGTTAACTACCTTTGATTGTCAGTTTTCCTAACATTCTCAGGCAATTTTTTTTTTTTGAAACTGAAAGAAGTTAGCTGGATAATAAAGGCGATTTTTCGTGGTTTATTCTCTGTTTTATGTTGTTATTAGTGTCTTGTGGGACTATATATAACCTTCTCCAACACGAACGTTGTAAATTTGTAATGCAGGAAGGGGCAAAGGAAATCAACAATCCATGCAGGCACGTTACGTTCAAAAAATCTAGGCAGGATACGAAATTTTACTAAACTAAATATTAAAAGATTTGAATGATTTTATGAATGATAGTTTATAATACATTAATTCAAATGTAGAATATGGTTTGAAATTTTTTAAACAAAAGTGAAGAGTATAAACTTCAGTATATAGTGGATTTACCGAAAACTCATTATTTTAAAAAGGGTGGTTAACCCACATATTTTAGAAAAAATCAAAAAATATGAAAATCTGGTTTTCGTGTATAGTTTCTTAGAGTACTGACATAAGATGATGGTAAAAGAGGTTTAGAACCTTTGTTGTCTCCGTTTCTCTAGATAATGAAGATTTTATAATGATAATTCCACTATTCTAGGCAGTATATGAAATTTTACCAAACTAAATACAAAAAATTAGAATGATTCCTATATACCA